>NW_015654053.1:0-2403 GCF_001515625.1 Sinocyclocheilus rhinocerous
ATTAGTTTTTTTATTTTATATTTTATTTTATTTGAGGTCAATTAATATGTGTTTTGAGAAATATGGAAAATGTTTTTGATATTCAAACCCTGACTAAGTTGGCTCGAGGGGGAACTGTGTCTTCTGTTCATTTTCCCAGTGGACACATTTATTAACGCTCATGTGAGTCTGTACCGTTTTCATGATATTTGATGGTCCAGTCCAGATCGTCTTCATTATCCTGCACCCATTCACACGCACCGCGATCAAAGTCACAGTCTGTCAGGAATCCTGCTCAAATAAACACATACAGCACTTCATCAAATCATCTGAATGCTGGAAAGACAAAAGCGTTTGGTTATAATCTGAAGAGTTTGCTTACTTTCCTTCAGCGGCGCTGCCTGGATCTCCTTCGGCTCAGATTCTGGACCGTAAACAGGCACAAAATCATCTGGAACTACAAACGGAAAAACACACAGGTCATAAAGAGCATTTCCAACATTTGCCTTCAGTCTCTGTCAAACCAGAACAGACAGAATAAAAGCATGTCTGATCCAAATGCTGTTCCAGCAGCGCTCAACAGGGGGCGTCACAACAGAAAACTTGACCTGAAATAGATATGCTTTTACCTGAAGGAAATATCAGTGCTGGTAGAGTAGTCTAACTTTATTTAGAATAATGTTTTCATGACTCTCTTGAATGAATAATGCACACTAACTAAAGTTAAAGAGCTTAATTATGATTTCATGCTGACTTTAAGTGGTTTAAAGATGAATTAATGGCAAAAGTTTACTAATTAGGGCTATAAGTTTAGAACAAACCCTAAACATAGTGTTTGAGGTTAAGAAAAGTCACACACACACACACACACACACACACACACACACACACACACACACACACACACTTATGTTTAAGATGTATTAACTTCTGATTATACTGTTATTTTAATCACTGTTTTTTATATTTTATTTTTAATAAATAGTTACAAATCATATTAATGTTATTATAATTTAATATTTATTTATTTTGCACTATTAATATTTTATTTTACTTAAATTAGTGGTCAGTTTTTGATTCAGATTTTGTTCTTACATTGTGCCTAGCAAACTCTAGAAAATCTTTCAGGTTCTTTTAATAAATCAGTTATTTTAAGCATATATTCTAAGATTTTTATTTAATTTTTATTTGTTATTTTAAATGTGTTAAAAACAGTAGTCCTACATTTTTCGCATTTAAAACATGCTTATCATTAACTAAAACTAAAAACATTAAAAAACAATTATGTACACACACACAAAAAGATATTGTAATATTACATAAATGCGAAGACAATAAGATTATTTTATTAATTTATGATTTCTGAGAATACTGTTATTTCAGTCACTTTCATATTTTAGTATTTAATTTTGAAAAAATATAGGAAACTAATATTAATGTAGTTACTTTTATTTATTTATTTATTCATTCATTCACTACCAATATTTAATTTTATTTAAATAAGAGGTCCGTTTTTATATGGATTTTTATTTTATTTTAATTTTTTTTACAGTTCTGACTAGCTATATATATATATATATATATATATATATACACATCAGCTTCTCTTGATAAATCAGGGAAAGCCCCTACTAGAAAGCGAATATCTGTAGAAAACGAGAAGAATCCTGCAAGTGGACACTTGTCTGTGCTTTCAGACTCTTCTGTGGTGTTTATTTGAGCAGACACGCAGTCAGACTAATGGAAAGAGAGAGAGCTGATGATGAAAGACTGTCAAACAGCTGTTCTGACGCCGATAATAAAAGGCTCCAGCTCTTTCCGGCCATTTGTCCCTCTGGGAAAGAGAGGAAGAGGGGAATTTTCTCCCCAGAGCTCATGTGTGTCTTGGGCTTGTCTCCTCCTGTCTGATCTCTAACATGATCAGGGACAGAGGGGGATTCTGTCGGGTGTTCAGTCTTGTCGAGAAATTTAGAGTTTAAAGACCATCTCAGACACAATACCTTTCATACAAAAACAATGATTTTGCTTTAAAGTTATCTTTTCCTGCAGAACTAAATGATTGTATGCCTTGGGCTTTAAATATAAATAACCTCTCTACATGAAAAAAAACAAAAAAAAACACAACAGACAGACAGACAGACCGACCGACAGACAGACAGACAGACAGATAGATAGATAGATAGACAGATAGACAGACAGACAGACAGACAGACAGACAGACAGACAGACAGACAGACAGACAGACAGACAGACAGACAGACAGACAGACAGACAGACAGACAGACAGATAGATAGATAGATAGATAGATAGACGGATAGACGGACAGATAGACAGACAGACAGACAGACAGACAGATAGATAGACAGACAGACAGAAAGACCGACCGACAGACAGACAGACAGATAGATAGATAGATAGACAGA
>NW_015654053.1:3494-12648 GCF_001515625.1 Sinocyclocheilus rhinocerous
AGACAGACAGACAGACAGACAGACAGACAGACAGACAGACAGACAGACAGACAGACAGACAGACAGACAGACAGACAGACAGATAGATAGATAGATAGATATACATGCAAACTATTCTTAATGAGTATTAATGTTAATTTTAGCTTAGGTTTTAATAGTTTTTGCTATGTGCTTTTGTCATTTATTATAAGTTAAACATTTATATACAGCACAGTTTTATTTTATTTTTATTTCAGTTTGTCATTTTAGTACTTTAACTCTTTTTTAGTTCGTTGCAACATTTCAAATGTTCAATTCATAGTTTTAAGTCTAAAGTTTTTCATCTAACATTTATATTTTATTTCAGATTTATTTAAATAAAAAATACATTTTTAATAGTTTTACTTTTAGTTAACAGTAACAACACTACACAGAAAAAATCATATTCTTAATGATTATTAATGTCTTATTTTCCAATGAAAAATCGAAAAACTCTTGAAACAAGATGTTAGCATTTAATGTTAATTTTAGTCTACGATTTAGTCATTTTGTTATGTGCTTTTGTCATTTTTATTAAACTTTTATATTGTTAAACATTTATATGCAGTGTAGCTTTAATTTATTTTTATTTCAGTTTTAGTCATTTTATTAAATGGCAACATTTCTAATTTTCATTTTTTTTTTTTTTTTA
The DNA here is from genome assembly GCF_001515625.1 of Sinocyclocheilus rhinocerous. NCBI lineage: Eukaryota > Metazoa > Chordata > Actinopteri > Cypriniformes > Cyprinidae > Sinocyclocheilus > Sinocyclocheilus rhinocerous. Next base: position 4,165 of record NW_015654053.1, read on the forward strand.
GTTTAACGTTTTGAATCTAACATTTACATGTTTTTTAAAGGAGGTGTAATTGACTTTAAGGCTGGTTTGTCCTGCGGGTCACAGAGGTTCAGTGTGACTGATCGTGTGTGTCGGTGTGATTGATGGCTCTACGCCTCGGCTCTTCACTCATCTTTTGTGAGCTCTATAGTAGACACTGCTGTTTTCTCATTAGTCAACAGTTTGTCTCTGCCACCAAATCGAGTGTTTTGGGACGGTCACACTAGACTTGAGTTTCATTCACTTCCATTCATATGCATAGGAACGCAGGAGATTGGGTTCACAAACAAATTCTGACCTGTGAATCTCAGACTAACCCATCCAGCTGAAGACAAAAATAAATAAATACATTTATTAATTAATAAAATGCAAACTCTGCAGGAAAGTAATTTAATTTAATTAAATTTATTTAAAATTTAAAAGCAGAAGCCCTATATTTTTTTGTATTCAAAACAGGGTTATTATTGTTAAGTAATAAAAAAAAATGTAATAAAAAAAAATCATAAATGTTACCAGAAAAAAAATCCGAAAAAAAACAACAACATTTTATTTCAGTTAGTTTCTCATTTTTGTTTGGTTGAAGTACTAAAATAAACTTAAACCGAAAATAAAAATTAAATGCAAAATTAGTCATTTTTTAAACAAAAATTAAAAATGGAAAGTTAAATATTAATATAGTTTAATTAAATCAAATAAATAAATAAAGGAAACCTCATACTTAATTGTAGCTAGTTGCCATTTCTCGTTTTCATTTAGTTTAACTTGATATACTGAAATAACTCAAACTAAAACTGAAATAAAAATTATTAAACTAAATAGACATATTAAAAAAAATGCTAAAATGACAAAATGTTAACTAAATGGAAAATATAAAAATAAAATAAAAAATATTGGTAACACTTTACAATAAAGTTCCATTAGTCAATGTTAGTTCATGTAACTAAAGTAGATAACCAATGTTAACTAATGAACCTTATTGTAAAGTATTACCAAAATATCAATAGTATCTCAATGACACTAAAAACAACACTCATTCAAAAAAATGGAAATGTAGATTGATCATGCTGATGTGTTCAGATGCACTTCACACCTACATCTGCTCACATCAGACGAGTTTAATAAGCACTTATTCCACCAGCACCAGTTATTTCCTCCTGCAGCCGCATGCAGTGCTGCTTCCTCTCACAGGGAGATATTAAGAGGGAAATGTAGTTGTGGAATGGGAAACTACTCTTAGTCTCCTGTCTGTACATGTAGTACAGTAGATATTCATATACAGGCCGTATTCGAGCCGCCAGAGCAGATGAATGTGGTTCAGTCTCAGCATGCCCTGAAAACAGACCCCGCTCATCCGCTTTGTAAAAAAATAAAAAATACTGGAGCAAAAAATGAAAAAGCTCTAAACAAAAGTGTTGTTATTGTTTGCTAAAATGAAACTATTAAAATCGTTCATTTAAATAAAATAAGATACAGTTTCATATTAGATGTCAATTTCATAACTTTCGCAAACCTTTGCAAATAACTAAAATAAGTTCAAGTACTAAAATGACCAAAACTAAAACCTGTCTTTGCAGCGAACTAAAGTTTAGGTTGAAGTACTAAAATATTAGTGTTATTATTGTTAGAAAAAAAAAACTATTAACTATTTTCATTAATTGAAATAAAACTTAAAAATGAAATAAAAAAATTAATAAATTTCATATTAGAAGAAAAAATATTAATCTTGCCTTTGCAACTAACTAAAGTTTAAGTACTAAAATGACTAAAATATTGTTAGCTAAAACTAAAACTATTAAAAATAATTTTCGTTAACTTAAACAAAGCTGAAATAAATAAAATAAAAAATATTAGATCAAAAACTTTAAAATTGAAAAAAATTTAAAACTAACTAATTACAATAAAATAAAATGTAAATAAAAATAAATTAATAATAATAATAATAATAATGACAAAAGCACTTAAAATGTATTAAAATTTATTTAAAATATTAATAAATGCTATAAAGTATATACATATTTTTTTAAATAACACTATATGATGAGTTTGCATACAAAAAAACAAAAAAACAAAAAAAAAAACAATTCTTATAACTTATTAATCTTTGCCCTAAATTCCTAACTCTCCATAGATTAATTTGGTCATAAGAAACACAATTATACCAATCTTTCAGTAACAGCAATGTCTCACAAATGTATTTGTGTGTTGATTCTCATTTCAGTCTGGAATGCACCACACCAAACCAAACCAAACCTGTGTGCAGTTAATAATGCCTCGTTCAGTTTGTCCTGCATGTGTATGAGCTGTATCTCTGTATATCCTGTGCTGTGAGTGGACTCAGCACATTACTCAGTATATGAGCTCTTTAAATAGGACGGAGCGTGTCAAAAGTGTAAAGAGGGATATTTTTAGTGAGTCACTCACAGAAAGCATCTCCTCTGGGGTTCAGCTCCTCGCCCTCCAGCTGGTTTCCTGTGTCATCTTCCTCTTCCTCCTCCTCCTCATCTTCTTCATCATAAAACTTCTCCTCCTCTGGAAACACGGGCGTCTGCTCCGAAGGGCCGTCGTAGTCGAAGGGCTGCGGGTGGAGTCGTGGAGATCCGGTCACCGCAGGCTCGGGGATGGTGTTGTCAAACTTGCCGCCCAGAATACGAGTTTTGGAGGGGAAATCAGGAATAGCTGCAGGATATACAGACGATGCAATTAAATGCATGAGAAAGCTGGAATTAAATCTTTTATGCTGATATCAAATTATATTCTGAAGTCATTCAAATTCAAAAATGCATATATGAAGCTTGATAAATGTTAATTTGATTCATGCAATTGCAACATTATTGCATTATTCATTTAACATGCATAATATACTCCAAGACTATATATGCTTGGATATGCATGAAGCTTCTCCGTGCAAAGTGCATCTGTTGTGCATGAAGCCATTCGCAAAGGTCCATAATTAAGTTGCATGGTAACACTTTGTTAATATATGAAATTGTTCCAACTTCTAATAGGTTTCATATATGTTTTTACTTCATATGTATTTCATATATGGACATTTAATATATGTACTGTACATAGCACAACATATGGACTACCATTAACCAATATTAATAAGTGCTATAAAAATATATTTCTCATTGTTAGTTTATATTAGATAATGCTTGGGCTGCTTGATTATGACAAAAATGATAAACACGATTATTTTGGTCAATACTGTGATCAAGATTTATTTTTTATTTTTTATTTTTTTTTAAATATGATTACTCATTGACTTTGGAAACAACATGCATTTAATTAACTTTTAAATTAAAATTAACAGTTGATTTCCTTGAACTTTAACTACAATTCAACTGAAAAATAAATTTAAATAAAAAATAATAAATTAGTTTTATATATACATATATATATCACTATAGATCAGAACTCAGAGGAAATGTTTTTCTGCATACAGCCGTTAAACGTTTGCTCTGCATCTCTGAACTTTCTCACCATTGAGAAACACATCTGCATTTCCTTTCTCACCTTCCCAGGATCTGTGATAAAAAGGCTTGACTACAAAAACACAAAGGATTCGGTTCACATGAGTTAAAATTATACTCAGAGGTCAAAGTTCAGGAGATTTATTGAGATCTCAGTTAAATTTAAAGGAATAGTTCACATAAAAATGAAAATTTGCTGAACATGTACTCCCCCTCAGGCCATCCAAGATCAGGATGAGTTTGATTCTTCATCAGATTTGGAGAAATGTAGCATTGCATCAGTGTCTCAGCAATGGATGCTCTGCAGTGAATGGGTGCCGTCAGAATGAGAGTCCAAACAGCTGATAAAAACATCACAATAATCCACAAGTAATCCACAGCACTCCAGTCCATCAGTTAACATCTGGAGAAGACAAAAGCTGAAACAAATCCAGCATTAAGACATTTCTAACTAAAATATGAGACATCAAAATCCAGCCACATATTTGTTTAGAGCCGTTTAAACGGTGCTTGATCTGTGCAGATCTCTCTCCTGATTCAGACCAGACCACTTTTTCACTGAAGGAAGCGTTATTATGGATTATGGATATTTTAGCCAGAAGCGATGCTTTAAAGTTAAAAGCATCTTAATGCTGGATTTGTTTCAGCTTTTGTCTTCTCCAGATGTTAACTGATGGACTGGAGTGCTGTGGATTACTTGTGGATTATTGTGATGTTTTTATCAGCTGTTTGGACTCTCATTCTGACGGCACCCATTCACTGCAGAGCATCCACTGCTGAGACACTGATGCAATGCTACATTTCTACAAATCTGATGAAGACACAAACTCATCCTGATCTCGCATGGCCTGAGGGGGAGCAAATATTCAGCAAATTTTTATGTTTTGATAAACTATTCCTTTAATATTTCTGCTATAGTTTCTTGTCTGTTCAAACTCTCATTCATTTCTAAAGAAGTGCAGCTCTGGCACTGTGCAGATAGACAGTACGGAAAAAGCGTTTCCTTTGGCCTTCACTTCAGTGTGTTCGGTACAAACGCAGATATTTACACAGGTGGGATTTCAATCGCAGACTCTCTCTGCCTGACACCTGTGAAATTCAGAAGGCTCTTTAAAGGAAACGCTTTAGAGCTGCTAATGTTTCCTTCAGATTTTTCTTTCCTGGCTGATTACAAACAGATATTCACACAAATGAGCTCAAAATGTAATTATACATCCATATGCAAAATATATACTAGAAGTCAAGAGTTTGGACACAGCTGCTCACTGACTATTTTGCATATTTTGCACTAGAAAAAAAAGAAAACTCTTATGTGTGTGTGTGTATATATACACTGTATATATATATATATATATATATACTTCATTATTTCAGAGTTTGCATGAAGTGAATTGTAGCATTTTAATTTTGTAAAGAAATTCACACATATGCATTTTATTTTATATTTATATTCTACAAAAATAATTGTAGGCATTAAAGAATTTAAGGTCTTTAAGATCATAAGAAACATGCATTCGGTCAGTGTGTCCAAACTCATCACTAGTGTATATTTCAGCCAAAAGCAACCATTTCAATCTATAATACTGCATATTATGAATGTAATTTCACTGAATCATTGCTTTCGGGTTAGATTTTGTCTCTCACCTGAACAATCAAATCCACTGCCACGGAAACCCTGCTTGCATTTACACTTGTAGGATCCATGAGTGTTGATGCACTCGGCGTGATGACTGCACTTATGTGTATTGGACACGCATTCATTAATATCTGAAAAACGACATACACTTTCATTATTTTACATAAAATAAAGCATGAATCACTCACAAATTATTCTTTCACATTTCCTGAGCATCTTTCTGAGTTCAGATCCATGAACCAAACAACCAGCTCCAGAAGACATTTGATTTAAAGCAAAAATGTATTTGATAATTATAAGTTAAAAAAAGTAAATAAATAAAAAATAAACAAAGACTTAAAAAAATGTAAAATAAAAATAAAAAGGCAATTGCAACTTTTTATCTCATAATTCTGACTTTTGGTAAATAAATAAAAAATAAACAAAGACTTAAAAAAAATGTAAAATAAAAATAAAAAGGCAATTGCAACTTTTTATCTCATAATTCTGACTTTTTTTCTCCCAATTGTGAATTTATATCTCACAATTATGAGGTAATATCTCAATTCTGCATTTATATCTCGCAATTCTGACTTTTTTTTTTTTTTTTTGAAGAATTTCACAATTATATATTTTTTTTCGTGGTGGAAACAAGCTTCCATAAAATTCTGCTTCAGAGTTCAGAACAACTTCAAATTTCATACACTTAAAAAAATGATATAATTTACTTTTTCACTCAGAAATTCCTTGTAAATTTCACAAATAATTACAAAGAAATGGCAAGCAGCACACTGAATTGTGAAAATTTGAAGTAGAAGACTAAAATAGTATTTTCTTGTAAAATGTACTCCAATAATCGTTGTTTCATTTACAACTTCAACACATTTTTACTCCCAGAATGTGACTGCCTCGCTCTGTTACAGCATTCAGTCAATCACAAAAGCAAGTTACACTGTTTCTTTCTTACCAACACAGTCGTATTTTCCACTGACGTATTTGAGATCGTAACCCATCTGGCACTTGCAGTAGTAGCTTCCAAACGTGTTGGTGCACTGACGGTTGAACGGACACTGGTTTTTCCCAGTTGCACATTCATCAATGTCTAAAAACGAAAATGAGGGAAACAACATGAGTTCATTAGGCATCTTGACTGTCTGCTTTCATTGATCCAAATTCCCACACCTCATGACCAATGAATTTTCATGATTTCTCCACCTGTTCTTGATTACTAGCTAAGGATAAAAATATATATATATTTATAGACAATACATTCACTAACAAATTCTAGCTGATTAAATATTTAGAGCAAAGCACAACTAGAAAAAAAGGTATATTGACTATATAAAATTCCATGTTTTATCCATGAGAAGATTTTATTTCATGAATTATCTTACAGTACTTAATATTTTGATCTTGTTCTCCAGTATTTTTGTCTTATTTTTCAGTACAAATATCTAAACATTTACTTGAGAAGCAAAATGACTTAAGATATTAAGTCTTGTTTTCTAAAAAAAAAAAAAAAAAAAAAAATAAAAAAAATTCCCCCATTAAAAATATTTTATATATATATATATATATATCTTTTTTTTTTGTTGTATTTTTTTGTTTGTTTGTTTTTTGCTTAAAACAGGGACAAATATCTATTGATGCCAGAACAATAAACTTGATTCAAAGGGAAAACAAGATTATTTTTCTGACCCCGTGTTTCTTCTTGCTTTAAGCAAAGAAAAATCACCCAGTTTTTAAAGAAAAAATATCTGCCAGTGGGATCAGAAAATTAAACTTAATTCAAAGAGAGAAAAAAAAACATTATTTTTCTTTTTTTTTAAGCATAAACTTAAAAAAAATTGCCAATAAGGTCAGAAAAATATATTTAAATCAAAGGAAAACCAGATGGTTTTTCTTGTTTTAGCATAACCTCACTTAATTTTGATACATTTTTTCAGAAAATAAGACTTAACCTTTTATGTAATTTTGTGTCTCAATTATCTTGATTCAGGAATTTACTTGTAATTGAAAAAGAAATGAAGCAGATTTTTGGAGCAGTCATAGAAAACAAACAAACAAAAATAGAGCGGGTGTCATTGAGCTGTTCTCACCCACACAGGTCTTCCCATCAGATCCCAGCTGCAGGCCAGGAGACGGACAGAGACAGCGGACCTCGCCCTGCACCTCCTCACAGCCGTACTGACAGTGAGCCAGAGAACACGTCCTCGAGTCTGCAGTCAAACACATCCACAAACCTTCACTTTAATACAAGACAAACTCAGATTTAAAGGCTGATTGAATTAACTAATGTACAAAAGTTGACATTAGCCTACATAAAATGTTAAATAAAGTCAACTTTTAGGTCATTTAGTGTGAGCATCTGAAATTATTAAACAGCAAGGACTTGTGATGCCAAACTAATGGGCAGCATTGATCACCCATAATCCATTGCACTTGAAACATTTGTTTTTGGTTAAAGCATGCGGACATATCACATGCAAATACTTGTTAATCAGAATTAGACGTTTTAGCTCTATTTAATGTTTTTTCTGATTAATGTCTAAACTAATTTAATCAGTTTTTATTCAATAAATTGTATATACTTGTTTTGGTGCATAGAAATAATATCACCTTTTGAGTTTGTGCAACTAATTGATAGACAAATTAAGCAAACAAACTATTTAGTGGATTTACATCAGATTTGCATTAATAATATGCAATATTAATACCCATTTAACGTCAGAATGATATCTTATTGAACTTGGATCCACTATAAGAACTTACTTTATTATATCTACATGCATAAATTAGGCTTACTAAGTTAACTTATTTTAATGTTTGCTTAAAGCACAGACCAACTTTAATTATTAAGATGACAACATATTTTATATCTAACAATTGTAGGGGTTGCACCGACTAATCGACTAGTCGACTTCAGTGCTCTGCCATGACTCTTTAAGCAACACACACACATTACAGACAGTAGCTCATACATCACGCGCAGATCGTGCGCACACAGAATCATTCAGCGCGGAACTGTATTGTCAACACTGTTCTGTGATTTCTCAATAAAATAGCTTTGAAACTGAAAAGTTCAAGCATATACACTGAACAAAATTATAAACGCAACACTTTTATTTTTGCCCCTATTTTTCATGAGCTGAACTCAAAGATCTAAGACTTTTTCTATGTACACAAAAGGCCTATTTCTCTCAAATATTGTTCACAAATCTGTCTATATCTGTGTTAGTGAGCACTTCTCCTTTGCCGAGATAATCCATCCACCTCACAGGTGTGGCATATCAAGATGCTGATTAGACAGCATGATTATTGCACAGGTGTGCCTTAAACTGGCCACAATAAAAGGCCACTCTAAAATGTGCAGTTTTA
>NW_015654053.1:13310-50867 GCF_001515625.1 Sinocyclocheilus rhinocerous
TAAAAATGAGCTGTTATATGAGCAATAGCCATGTGGGCAGCACTGTGTCATATGCCATAGCTGTGCACAAGGTGTTTATCACAGCTCCAGACTTATTTGTTCATTAATGACGTCATCAGCGACTAGTCGACTTCGACTCGACTTTCATCACATAAAAGTCGACTTTAAAAAATCAGAAGTCGTTCAACCCCTAAACAATTGTGACTTTTTATTAAGAAATGAAAAATATAAACTGTGAGAATTAAACTTGTAACGTCACAATTTTGAGATTAACGTTGCATTTAGATGTTTTTATTTTTATTTTGCGGAGGAAAAAAGCTTTTCTCACAATTGATATAAACTAATAAATATAAACTAACTGATACACGTAAAGAAAACTTAGATTGTTTAGCAGAAAAGTCTCCCAAAAGAAGTAATGTTTACATCAATAATGTGCAATATTAATACTCTTTATTTACTTCAAAATTGTAGTTTATTGAACTTGTACAAGTATAAATTATAATTACTTTTGAGGTTATGGAACCTTTTTTTATTGAAAACACAGAACAACTTTATTGTCCTGAGGCTGGTTGCCTCAAAGTTGAGTTCTTACAGTGTTTTTGATAACAATTCACTCTTAAAGAAAGTACAACATATTAAAGGAAGAATTCATCCAAAAAATGAATACACAAAGTTATTGTTTGATGAATATGGAGCTCAGGTCACATTGACTAGTTGACTAGTGTTTTTTTTTTTTTTTAGGAAAAACATAAGAATGAGTAGAGTTTTTTGGAGTAAATACTTTTTGGCTGAACTATTGATTTAAATATCTGAATATATTGAAACACTGTCACTCACTTGCGCAGGAGCCATCAGGCATCAGCATGTATCCGTTTAAGCAGTAGCACATGTAGCTACCAAAGGTGTTCATACAGCGATGTTCACAGGGCCGAGGCTTTAGACCGCACTCATTCAGATCTGAACCCAGAGACAGAAAGAGATCATTAATGAGCAGAACATCATTATTTCTGCAGTATATAGCATATACACTGTGTGCAGTCTGGGAATTTACTGTATGCATGGAATACCTACTACTGTACGTTTGCTAAAATATGAGCCTCATGCAATCTCACAATGTAATGACCTTCCGCTGTCAATGTGATGAATGAATCAATAGTAATATCAGCCATGATACAGGGACGTCAGTCCCTTTTTACTGTAAAATATTACTGATAAGTCCATGTCTGACAATGGAGATGACCATATATTGATATGGGACTCATTTTCCCTTATGATATTTCAGGAATCATGTTGTGTGTTTTCTATTAGCTTTTAGAATCAAAACTAGCGATGCCAAATTGCATAAATAAATCAAACAAGTTTGCGCAATTCAGTTTGATTCACAGTTCACTCATGCATTGAATTGGTTATTATCATTAATGAAAAAAAAGTTACTTGAAATAAAAAAATATTACATAAAAAAATACTTTTTAAAAACTTTAAGTTGAAGTAATAAAATAACTAAAACTAAATAATCAACAAATAACTAAAACTGATGAATACAAATAAAAAAAAATAGAATAAATCATATATATATAACAAATAATAAATAAAACAAAAATAAAAATGACAAAAACACGCAACAAAATTGCTAAAAATGCAACAATTAAAGAGTTCTTACTTTTTGATAACAATTCACTCTTAAAGAAAGTACAACATATTAAAGGAAGAATTCATCCAAAAAATGAATACACAAAGTTATTGTTTGATGAATATGGAGCTCAGGTCACATTGACTAGTTGACTAGTGTTTGTTTTTTTTTTTTAGGAAAAACATAAGAATGAGTAGAGTTTTTTGGAGTAAATACTTTTTGGCTGAACTATTGATTTAAATATCTGAATATATTGAAACACTGTCACTCACTTGCGCAGGAGCCATCAGGCATCAGCATGTATCCGTTTAAGCAGTAGCACATGTAGCTACCAAAGGTGTTCATACAGCGATGTTCACAGGGCCGAGGCTTTAGACCGCACTCATTCAGATCTGAACCCAGAGACAGAAAGAGATCATTAATGAGCAGAACATCATTATTTCTGCAGTATATAGCATATACACTGTGTGCAGTCTGGGAATTTACTGTATGCATGGAATACCTACTACTGTACGTTTGCTAAAATATGAGCCTCATGCAATCTCACAATGTAATGACCTTCCGCTGTCAATGTGATGAATGAATCAATAGTAATATCAGCCATGATACAGGGACGTCAGTCCCTTTTTACTGTAAAATATTACTGATAAGTCCATGTCTGACAATGGAGATGACCATATATTGATATGGGACTCATTTTCCCTTATGATATTTCAGGAATCATGTTGTGTGTTTTCTATTAGCTTTTAGAATCAAAACTAGCGATGCCAAATTGCATAAATAAATCAAACAAGTTTGCGCAATTCAGTTTGATTCACAGTTCACTCATGCATTGAATTGGTTATTATCATTAATGAAAAAAAAGTTACTTGAAATAAAAAAATATTACATAAAAAAATACTTTTTAAAAACTTTAAGTTGAAGTAATAAAATAACTAAAACTAAATAATCAACAAATAACTAAAACTGATGAATACAAATAAAAAAAAATAGAATAAATCATATATATATAACAAATAATAAATAAAACAAAAATAAAAATGACAAAAACACGCAACAAAATTGCTAAAAATGTAACAATTAAAAAAAAACAACAACACACTAATTCAAAATATTAACAAACACTATATAATACCACTGGCACAAACCTTGAGTACATGTTTTTCCGGTGTATCCAGGGAAGCACTTGCATTTGTTGGGGCCGACACACTCGCCGTGTTTGCATCCCAGGTCACACTGAGCTGGTAAAACATTCAACAGTAGAGATATATTAGTAAAGGAAACAGCTCAGGTCAAATCCGTTCACAAAACCACACGTCTGGAAACCAAAGCCAACTTCTGTTCTCCCAGATTTCCTCTCAAAGTTCAGTGTGGTTTAAAAGCACCAAACCACAGAAGGAATGAACATATCATATGAGGTTGTGGATGGAATATTCACCCAGTGTTTCCATGTTTTGAACGACTACTCAATCGCCATATGGACACTTATACAGTATGATGACATTTTAGTGCCACATAAAAAAAAAATTGTTACAAAATTAAGATGATGAGAATAAAGCCATAGCATTGTGAGATTGAAGTCGTAACAATTTGAGATTAAAATTAAGTCTCAAAAATTTGATTCTTTTTACATGGCACTAAATTAACGTCGTACACTTGAATCCTTGTTACAAAAAACAAATAAAAAATACACAACTTTATTCTCAAAATTCATTCTCACATCCACAACTTTGTTCTCAAAGTATTACGACTTAAGCTCATTTTGCTATGACTTTATTCTATCATTGCTAAAACTTTGTTCTGGTCATTTTGATATTATCATCAAAATATTACGACTTTAATTTCACAGTACTGCGACTTTATTTTCATAATTTGTACTTCATTCTCACTATTGCGATTTAAATATCATATAAGACTTTATTCTTGTAATTTTTATTTTATCATCAAAATATTACGACTTTAATTTCACAATGCTACAACTTTATTCTCGTCATTTTGGCTTCATTATCAAAACATTACAAGTTTAATCTCATACAAGACTTTATTCTCATATTACTACGACTTTATTATTGTAATTTCTATTTTATTATCAAAATATTACGACTTTAATCTCACAATGTTCAGACTTTATTCTTGTAATTTTGGCTTTATTCTCAAAATATTAAAGTTCAATCTTGTATAAGACTTTATTATTGTATTGCTATGACTTTATTCTCAAAATATTAAAGTTTAATCTTGTATAAAACTTTATTCTCATAATTTTGACTTTATTCTCAAAATATCACGGCTTTAAACTCGTATAAGACTTTATTCTCAAAATATTAAAGTTTAATCTTGCACAAGACTTTATTATCACAATGCTATGACTATTGGTGTAATAATTACTTTATTATCAAAATATGACAACTTTAATCTCAATGCTACTACTTTATTTAGAAATTTGGATTTAATTCTATGAATATTCATATAAGACTTTATTATTGTAATTTTTACTTTATTCTCAAAATATTACAAGTTTAATCTCAAATAAGACTTTATTTTCATGATGCTATGACTTTATTCTTGTAACTTTGACTTTATCATCAAAATATTGTGACTTTTTTTTACATGGCACTAAAACGCCATTGTAGAATTGTTTAATTCTCCTCATTTACCTTCACAGTGTCCTTTGCTGTTTTTCTTCCATCCGTAGCAGCACTCCAGCCTGCTGCCGTAACGGCAAACACCTGCCAAACTCCTCGCTGGGATCTGACGCCTTTGTCTTTAAGGAAAACATCAGAAACATGTCAGTTTTACACTAAGATGGGAGGATTTCTAAGAAAATGCATTTAGATATGATCCAAAAATCACAACATGGAAGCAAAATAATGTTTTGTTTTTCATATGAAAACATAATACCAAAATTGTGAAATTTACCAAATTCTGAGTTTCTACACCAGATTTTTCAGTATACAGACTGCCATGACTAGTGTATCTCTGGACGTACAGTATTAGGCTGTCAGAGGATCACAGGTTGTTCCAGGTGAAAATGAGCCTTGATTTAAAGGTAAACGCCTCACTTTGGTGACCTGTGACCCTCCTGGACTAATTGCAGCCGTAAAAGCAGCAGAAATGGAGAAACACACATGAAGATCCAGCGGGGATTTGAACAGACAGGATGTAGGAACCTCTGCGTTTATGGCTCTTTAAGTGTTTAACAGATGCCTCTTGCAAGAACCCCTAACATTTCCGCTATAATTAAACCTTGTGCTATTCATGGCAATCACACATCAGCAGATGGATCAGGAGCTTCGTTCAAGCAGAGGTGTGTGTTGAGCAATAGTTAGCACTTAAACAGGCTTTCATAGACCTTGCATACACCTGTAAGAGGGGTTTGGCTTTGGGATTTTGCCGTATTAAATGAGCTTTTACTTCTTTGACTACTTTTCACAATTTTTTTTTTAATAAAGGCTTTGATTGTATGCATTTTCTTGACACTGAACAGGAACATTCTAAATTTTTAAATAAATAAATAATTAAAATAATTAAATAAATAGCTAACATAATAATTAAATTAACATTTAAATTAAATCAATAATTAAATATACTATATTATATAACTCAATTTTGTCAACGCTCGACTGCTCATTTGCATAAAGTTAAACATTTCTCAACTTTGTCTAGCTGCTGCACAAACCCACAATGTACTGTTGCAAAAAAAACACATTATCAGACTCAACTACAGGCCTACAAAAATTGTACTACAAAGCTACAATTAATATTCAGTAATATTATTGATTTAACTGCTTTATCACTGTCAGATGAGAACAAAACTTGAACTGAATTGAACTGAATAATGACACTATTGTCTTCTAAAATCGAAATCGTTTCATAATTGATAAACAATTTGCATTTTGCAGCATCGAAACTGTTATTGAACTGAACTGAATCAACATTGAACTGAATTGATCTGAATAATGACATTGTCTTCTATAGAGCTACTTTGCAGCTGAAATTAAATTTATTTTACAACATTATCACTGTCAATTTCCTGTTTATTAATGTGAAGCTGCTTTGAAACAATTTGTATAAAGCGCTATAGAAATAAATGTGACTTGACTTGACTTACAGACCACACAAATTCAAAATTTGTGGCTTTGAGTTAATCTCTATTATCTTTGAAATCATCTATAAGCAATAAAATGAAAACAATAATTAGTGTTTGGCCGATACACCGGCTGGTATTTGGCAATTTTTTTTAATTATCATAATTTTTTCCCCATCTTCATTAGTTTACTGTTTCTGCAATAAAATTATTAAACAGAACTGTTAAACAAAGTAAACGGCTGTGGAAAAGTATTACAGCGTTCGCTTCTTTATTAGTAGAAGATCAGTACTAAACACTAATGTTTTCTCATCTACAGGATTCAGTACATACAGATTTATATCACTTAAGTCTTTGAATAGCCTATCTAATAAACATTTAATTTCACAAACCTTGCGAACTTTGGTGAAAATAATTAATTTCTAATATAGTCAATAATTTCAGCAATTGTTATGCATGTTTTTTGTACTACTTTTAAATTAAATAGTGTGACAGTGACACCATAAATATCGGTTTTATTCTCCTCTCTAAGATACCAGCCATCTAATAAAAAAAAAAACTATATTGGTCGACCACTACTACTACTAATAATAATAACTTTGAGCAAATATACAAATTCAAATTTTACAGTTTGAAAAAAAAAAAAATGTGATGACTCATCCTGCACTACACAAATTTTCGTCCAATCAGATGCTCCCTAGAATGAGCAAGTCCCTCCCCCTAATTCATCTGCCTAGCAACAGAAAGTCAACTAAAGCCTTGAGCAATATATGATATATTACCTGCCCCAGTACTCTTTCAACAGAAAAAAAGACAAAACTGCTTTCATCAAGTGATCAACATGCTCTCTCTGGTTCCAGATGTTTGTAATTCTGCGTGCTTCTCATGTTGGTCTCTAAATTTGGACCGGGCTCCAGAGGGACGGAGTGAATCAGTGAACCGACTGAAATAAACTCTGTACAGCAGCAAATGGGAGCCAGTCGTGTGAACAGGTGGCTCATTACGGCCAAAATTAGCAGCTCATCATTGGCAGATCAGCACCGACAGCTTCCCAAACCAACACAACAACAGCCATTTACATGAATACTGCAGAAATATTTCAGATCTCAAGCTTGTGTATCATTTACAGCTACTTTTGCATTTAATAGTGATTTGATTTGATAGTTAACAGGAGGAGAATTTATTCAGGTTTACTGAAATTCATTGATTCAATCAATCAAAATAAATGCACTGAAAAAAACAGAGAGAGATATTTTCTTACTGTGGTAACACTTTACAATAAGGCCCCTTTAGTTAACATTAGTTAATGCATTAACTAACATTAACTAACAATAAGCAATACATTTGTATTTATCAATCTTTGTTAACGTTAACAAATATACAACTATTCATTATTTGTTCATGTCAGCTCAAATACATTATATTAAATGGTACTACTTTTGATTGTACACTGTAAAATAATTCCATAAAATTTACGGTAAAAAACCGGCAGCTGTGGTTGCCGGAATTTTACCGTAAAAACTATGGTAGCAACATTTTAGGTTTTACGGTTTTAACTTAAATTTACAGTTAAATACCGTAATTTCATTAACTGATATAATGTTAATATACCAACCTATTGAAGTACTGAAATCTGTTTTACATTAATTATATAACAACATGAGTTGTAACACACAACCCTATTATAAAAAACTAATAAAAAAAAAAGAAGAAAAAACATAGTTATTTCAACAAAAAACATCAAATTTGAAATATAACGCAGGGAATTCTGGGAAAGTCAATTTACGGTTATTCACTGTAAATTATACGGTCTTTTTCACTTCCAAAAACGGTATATAACCATAAAATTACATGTAATGTCCAATAAAGTTTTTCACTGTATATAGTAGGGGAATTTACCGTTAACCATTTAACAGGTTTTTACTGTAGCATTTTTACAGTCTTTTACCGTTAAATTCACAGTCATTTTTTACAGTGTAATAATGCATTAGTAAACATTAACTAAGATTAATAAATGCTTAATAAGTATTTGTGATTGTTAAATCATGTTAACTAATATAGTTAATGACTGTTAACAAACAAAACCTTATTGTAAAGTGTATTTTTGTCTTGTCTTCCATTTAAAAAAAAATCTAAATATTCATTCATCAAGATACTCGGGAAGCAAAAAGACTTCAGATATTAAGTCTTGTTTTCTGAAAAATGCACCAAAATTAAGTGAGTTTTTGCTTAAAGCATTAACAGATATCTGGCAATGAGCTAAGAAAAATAATATTGTTTTTCATTTTAATTAAGTTTGTTTTCTTCTTCTTCTTTTACGCATAAACTCACTTTTTTTTTTTTTCAGAAAACATGACAATATCAATATTGTTTATTTTTTGTTTGCAGTTTATGCATTTAATATGGTTACAAAAGCATTGAAAATTAAATACTGACCTTTAATCAAAAAAAGTTGCATTGGTCCCAAATGTTTTTGCACATTAATTACTGTTGCCTCTTAACTTATGAATTGATCTGCTCCATAAAAAAGCATCCTAAATAAGATCTCAATCGTTTCTCAGAGAAATCAGTGAGATTAAAAGAAGAAAATCCTACTTCTCAGATGTTTCTCTTGAGAAAAGACCTCGATAATCTCACATGTGTCTCTCCCCTAGAGATGCAGAAGAGATCTCAACAATGTCTTCAATATGAGCATTAACATGCTGAAGTTTTCTCCACAACAGAGGCTGTTTGATTTTAAGCAGGAGAAGGTCACTTACCTGTAGTCTGCAGATCCTGAGGAGAAATAAAGCAGAAATGACAGAGCGCTGATCCACGTCAACGCATAAACTCACTTTTTTTTTTTTTCAGAAAACATGACAATATCAATATTGTTTATTTTTTGTTTGCAGTTTATGCATTTAATATGGTTACAAAAGCATTGAAAATTAAATACTGACCTTTAATCAAAAAAAGTTGCATTGGTCCCAAATGTTTTTGCACATTAATTACTGTTGCCTCTTAACTTATGAATTGATCTGCTCCATAAAAAAGCATCCTAAATAAGATCTCAATCGTTTCTCAGAGAAATCAGTGAGATTAAAAGAAGAAAATCCTACTTCTCAGATGTTTCTCTTGAGAAAAGACCTCGATAATCTCACATGTGTCTCTCCCCTAGAGATGCAGAAGAGATCTCAACAATGTCTTCAATATGAGCATTAACATGCTGAAGTTTTCTCCACAACAGAGGCTGTTTGATTTTAAGCAGGAGAAGGTCACTTACCTGTAGTCTGCAGATCCTGAGGAGAAATAAAGCAGAAATGACAGAGCGCTGATCCACGTCAAATGCTTCATGTTTTAAAACAAGCCTCTTTATTTCTGCGCTGTCCTCTTCTCTTCTGTTTGCGTTTCCCAGTGTGACTGCAGGATGAAGTCTGCAGCGTCTCTCTCTCGTCTCGCTGAAACTCCAGAAGTCATTGCGTTGAGTGACAGAAGGGCTGGAAGTATTTTGTGGGGGTGTTTCAGACGTCTCTGAAACTCAATCTGTGACGTCTAGATTGATGGAGTCACGTCAAACAACTCACTTCATGCTCCGGGAGAAAGAAGACCTGGTTTAAGAGAAATTCAGAGTGAAAGAATGCACTCTCTTTATTCATGAATGTGAATTTGAATTGAATTGGCCACAACATACAGGAAGTTGAATTTACTTAATTGCAATTTAAAGAACGTTTACACAGTCACAATATAGAGCATTGTATTGCAACACAATTTTATGACAAAATTATTCATTTTGGCTAATTGTGCCTTTTGAAAAATGGACATATTTGAAGTACCAGTATTATTTTAGCATCACTGACACACTATTATAGCTTTTATAAAAAAAAAAATAAAAAATATATATATATATATATATATATATTCTGTTTTCACCTTAATTTTTAGTTTTATTTATTAGTTGTAGTTATTTAGTTTTAGTAATTTTGTTGTGCTTTTGTCATTTTTATGAGATTGAATTTTTTTACAATATGTCTTTAAAGTTTATATTACTTTTTGTTAGTTTTAGTTACATTTTTTATTGATTGTTTTAGATTTGCTGTTTTCACTGTAATTTTAGTTACCGTTTTAGTAATTTTGTTGTGTTTTTGTCATTTGTAACATATATAGATTTTCAAAATATGTCTATATAGTTTTTATTAATTTATTTTAGTTTTTTAGTTAATTTATTTTTAGTTTTTTATTTCCAGTTTTCACTTTAATTTGAAAGTTTCAGTAATTTTGTTGTGTGTTTTTGTCATTTTTTATTAGTTTTTTATTAAAGATGTCTATATAGATTCATTAATTTGTATGTATTATTTTTATATTTTCTGTTTTTAGTTTAATTTTAGTTAGTTTTATATATGTCTATATAGTTTTTAATAATTTTTACAGTTTATTTAGTTTGTTATTTTAGTATTTCAAGTAAACAAAAATTAGAAATGTTTTTTTTTTCTCCAAGTAACATCGTTTTAGTATTAGAGAACATAATAAACCTGATTTGTACATACATCATAGTATACAAACAAAGCTAAAACTGCATAAAACTATTAAATATATAGTATATTTAATAAATATTTAATTTAATACGATATATGAACTTTCATTTTTAATTGAATATATATATATTAATTCAAACCCATATTTTAGAACTGAACTGAAGTAAATATGTAACTTCTTCATGATCTTGATGAATGTGATGATATGTGACCCTGTCTGTGAAAACCCAGCTAAAGTAATTTTTTGGTGATTTGCTGTTTTCTATATAAAATAATCCTTCATAAGGTAAAGAACATTCTGTGAAAATGTAACATTGATATCTTTATTACTGACTGAGTAAGACCATGTCAAAGATTGAAATCATAGTGAAATTAATGGTTGAAATCAAACTGTGATGCTTGTTATCTCATAATTAGATTTTGAGACTTTAGCCTGGATTTCACAGACCCCTGTTTCACATTTGTTGAAGCTGACTGGCTCGTCAGTATCTGCTCTGGCGTGTGGTTGTGAATTTCTCTCTCTAAAGCGGAGCTGAACTGTGTTTGGGCTTGTCGTGTGCAGCTGGAACGCACTTTGAAGTGCTTCACATGATTATTAACTCTCAAGCCTGCCAGGTCATTCAAGAAAAGACAATATCCATCATTACAACAAGTGTATGCTTCTACAGCCCTGCATCTCCATGTGAAGAAGACGAACATCTGGTCAAGCCTGACAGAGCTCTGACCCCGAGGAGCAGCTCAATAAGGCCACAAACACTTACACAAGTACACAAACACAGCCAACAAATGACAGGCGTGTGTTCTGTTCTACATACTTACATGTGTTCTTGTGTTTCTGTGGCACAAACAAACCTCAGTCCTCAAGAGGGCGATAGAGTTTCCTTCAGATGATATTAAACCAGATGAACATCTTTCACTAAGATATTAGTTGCATGCCTTTGTTTTTAGCCATGTTTTCTTATGCTTACAGTAAAGCAGCTTTCATATAAAGACCTGTAACCATGCATATTTAGTCTACTTGTATGGCGTTTTTAGTAGCTTGTGATAAAAAAATCACCATTAATTGCATAAAAAAAATCTATATTCTGATGCTCTGTCAAACATCTAATTTTGTGTTTCATTGAAGAAAGAAAATAATATGTGGCTGAAATTACTTGATAAATAATTTAAAAAATATATATTTATAAATAGATACATACATAAATAAATAAACACATTGTTTTCAGCTAGCTGACAAGACAACATGTCTAATTTTCTTGATGCATTAAAATATCTAAAACTAAAGCTGAAATAAATTACTACTGACTATATATACATTTAAAAAACAACAAAAATAATAAAAAAACAATAATTAAATTTGAATTTAAAAAATAAACACACAATGAAACACAAAATTAATAAAAACTTAAACTAAAAGTGAAAGATAAAATATCAAATTAAAAACAAATTAAATACATTAATACAACTACTATGAATGAATAAATAATAAAAAAAACATTTAGACATTTAAAAAAATCTAAGGAAATGTTAGTCTACTTGTATGGCGTTTTTAGTAGCTTGTGATAAAAAAATCACCATTAATTGCATAAAAAAAATCTATATTCTGATGCTCTGTCAAACATCTAATTTTGTGTTTCATTGAAGAAAGAAAATAATATGTGGCTGAAATTACTTGATAAATAATTTAAAAAATATATATTTATAAATAGATACATACATAAATAAATAAACACATTGTTTTCAGCTAGCTGACAAGACAACATGTCTAATTTTCTTGATGCATTAAAATATCTAAAACTAAAGCTGAAATAAATTACTACTGACTATATATACATTTAAAAAACAACAAAAATAATTAAAAAAAAATAATTAAATTTGAATTTAAAAAATAAACACACAATGAAACACCAAATTAATAAAAACTTAAACTAAAAGTGAAAGATAAAATATCAAATTAAAAACGAATTAAATACATTAATACAACTACAATGAATGAATAAATAAATAAAAATTATATAGACATTTAAAAAAACTAAGGAAAATGTATTAAATCATTAGTTTAAAAACAATTAAAAATTAATAAAAAAAAACAGGCTTCGGTTTCTTCATGCAAAATATAATTTCTATATGTTTTCAATTGACCTGGACATGTTTTCATGACATTCATGGATTTAATGACCCTCATCAGATTAGAGACACTCATATTTTGTTAATTATTTAATCAGGGTTATTATAGATAGCTACAACTAAAACCATAAAAACATATTTTCGTTACTTGAAATAAAATACATGTTAACTCTCTCTCTCTCTCTCTCTCTATATATATATATATATATATCCTGTGTTGGGGAAAGTTACTTTTAAAAGTAATGCATTACAATATTGCGTTACTCCCTAAAAAAAGTAACTAATTACGTTACTTAGTTACTTTTTGTGGAAAGTAATGCGTTACGTTACTTTTGCGTTACTTTTTAAATCTGGGCTGGGCTTATTTGTTTGTTTTTAATATAAAAAGTTCTTCTTTTACAAATATAAAAGCCCTTTCACAACTAAAGGGAAATGAATGAGCCTCGGGCTGAAGGAAAAGTGAATTCACATCTGTACAGTAGAGGGCGCAGCTCAAACAATTTGCATGAAGAATATGACGCAGGAGAAGAAAGTTCAACACTATTCAGCAACAACAAAAATGAAACACAAATGTGTCATTTTTGCTTAGTATGGTTGAATTGGATCATTGAAGGTCAGCAGCAAAAACATTGGTTAATAAAATTGGATTAAATACGTAAATGATATTTGTCCTATTTAGCATATTTAATTATTGCAGGTTTGTATAATGTTCTGAGTTTGCATTTGACTGTTTTTATTCATTTTGATATATATTTATATTTAGTGTAGAACTATAGTAAGCATCACGTTCACACAGCGCACACAACGCCTCTGCACATACTCCCGATTTCTCTCAATATGGCAACACAAGAGCTGTCAGTCAATACATGGCGGAAGAAAGTAACTGGAGAAAGTAACTCAGATATTTCCTTCTAAATTAAAAAGTAATGCGTTACTTTACTAGACTTGTAATGCGTTACCCCCAACACTGTATATATATATAAACTTGTGAAGGCAACATTTCTCATTTTCATTCAGTTTAACTTTATGTACTAAAAAAATTAAACTAAAACTTAAAAAAAAAAATAATAATAAAAACTGTAAAAACACACAAATAATACTAATACTAAATACTGAAACTTTAACTAAAATTTAAATAAAAAAAATAAATAAATAAAAAAAACTAGCTCAATATTAATAAAGCTATGGTAGTCTCTCAATGATACTAAATCACACTGTATTTAGTATTATTTACTCTAGTAGGTGGCTAAAAAGCAAAGTGACAGTGAAATCATTTCTCTGCAGTAATGTCAGGTTAAGTGCTTTGAGCTGGTGAAAGGGCAGAACGGTGTTGACCTCAGTAACTCACCAGTTCAAAGGTCACCCTCATGTGGGATCAAACGCTTGACCTTAGTCCATGAGGAATCACCCTGTGCAAGGAAACCAAATGAAGCAAAGCTAATATTCACACTTTAATAAATAAGGTTAGAGGTCTGACATTAAATTAAAAGAATAGTTGACCCAAAAATGGAAATTTGCTGAAAATGTGCTCACTCTCAGGCCATCCAAGATCAGGATGAGTTTAAACAGGTCAAGTATGCAAATCAAACTGACGTCAAAAACTTGACATGACACTCATTTGATGTAAATTGAGCGTCAAACATATTAGCCTACATATACATTAAACCAATCTCAGTGTGGGATCAACTTCCTATTTTCACCCAAGAAATTGCTGTCCAAACTGAATTTAAAATGATGTTACAGCGTCTTGATCAAGCCTTGAATAACATTTGATGTCAAATTGATATCAAGGTGCCCGCTGGGAAAAGCTGCGTGAGAAACAAATCCATCATTAACACGATTTTAACATCATGGACTCATATTTTAGCTGAAAGCAATGGTTTAAAGTTACAAACATCTTAATGCTGGATTTGTTTCAGCTTTTGTCTTCTCCAGATGTTAACTGATGGACTGGAGTGCTGTGGATTACTTGTGGATTATTGTGATGTTTTTATCAGCTGTTTGGACTCTCATTCTGACGGCACCCATTCACTGCAGAGCATCCATTGCTGAGACACTGACGCAATGCTACATTTCTCCAAATCTGATGAAGAAACAAACTCATCCTAATCTCGGATGGCCTGAGGGACATTTTCAGCAAACTTTTCATTTTTGGGTGAACTGTTCCTTTAACAAAACTAATAAAAATGTCTGTTTATCTAACCTTGCTGAGAAGACAAGGTCTGGTATGTTTTATTGTGACTAAAATCTGTCCACAAGGGGTCAGCAGTGACAAAAGGCTGTTTTGTTTTAGTGTTCAGCACGTCTGTCAGAATGTAAGCCTATCTTACAGAGCTTCCGGACTTCATTTTCCTCATCTGTGGAACAAATTCCTCTTAAATCCCCTACAAAATCTGCAAACAAAAGACACAACTAGTCTCAGATAAACATGACAGCAGAAAGGCTTCCAACACTCATATATTATTGTCATTGCGAGTGGAATTTTCCCAATGATCTCTGGCTAAACCAGTGTTTGTTTTCTTCTCATCACTAGAGGGCTCTGTGTGTAGCATCATGTTTGCTATGAGGAAGTATCTGTGAGGAGGAGGAGGAGACGTTCAGCATCGGCCTTCATCAGGGTTAAAGTCAAACAAGGAAGGAATGTGGCAGAAATGAAAACCTTCATTCATTAACCATTGTGTGTTTTCAGGAAGCAGCAGCAGCAGGAAGGCTAATGTGTTTTTCTGTCCTATATAGCTGACGTTTAAGATGAACGGCACATGCTAATGAGCCTCTCGAGAATAATTAAAACACGTAAAGACTCACTCCAGAGGAGGGAGAAAGCACAGAGGAGATCTCTTGAAGTGCTTCTGCTGATAGTGTTATTTATTTGCATGCGCTATCTGCAGTGTTTTAGCACCCAATTCACTAAAGAAACAGTGCAAATGAGGTAACATCACACCCCAGAAATAAAAGCTAAAGAGCAATTTGTCATCTCACAGGCTGGTTCTGATGTGGATGACATTGATCTGATATTTACTGGGACTGTACAGCATTAAAGGAGCAGCTCAGCCAAGAATGAAAATTTGCTGAAAATGTGCTCACTCTCAGGCCATCCAAGATTAGGATGAGTTTGTTTCTTCATCAGATTTGGAGAAATGTAGCATTGCATCAGTGTCTCAGCAATGGATGCTCTGCAGTGAATGGGTGCCGTCAGAATGAGAGTCCAAACAGCTGATAAAAACATCACAATAATCCACAAGTAATCCACACCACTCCAGTCCATCAGTTAACATCTGGAGAAGACAAAAGCTGAAACAAATCCAACATTAAGACACTTTTAAACTTCAAACCGCTGTTTCCGGCCAAAATATGAGTCCATAATCCATAAAAACGCTTCCTCCAGTATAAAATTTGTCTCATCTAAATCAGATAAAGAAAATGAATGAATAAATGGATGGGTCGATATATATATATATATATAATCCACCCATCCATTTATTCATTCATTCTCTAAACCACTTCTCCTCTTTTGTTTTCACAAACTATTTTAAATTTTCTGCAAGCAACACACGCATTTAGTAACCTAATATTATGTTATGAACAGAATCTATCTTTATTCTACAATGTATAACCAACATGATTTCATATAGTAACCGATTCAAGTTACTGATTAAAGTAACAGTAAAAACATTCTTATAGCAAGATCGATTTACTCGGGAACTAAAATGGCATAAAATACCATTTCAAAGGGTATAAATTATAAGTTGCATATATTTTTAGTGAGGTTTATGCTTAAAACATAAACAACAGTTTGCCAGTGGGGTGCAACAAATCTATTTAAGATGCATTCACCAAAAACTAATATCTAATTGCTAAACGAATTGCTTCTCAAGTGAATTTCTGATGTTTTAAGTAGTTTTATTGTAAAATGATTTCGCAGCGATCAGGTCAGCGAGGCAGTGAACGGCTGTCAAACCTCCCACTCGAGCAGGATGTGGTTGTGTCAAGCTTTCGAAATAACTCTCTACCCTTAAGGCCGCCTCTCCTTTTATAGGCAAAGACAGCGAGAGGCATTGTGTTTTTATCAGTGTCACGAGCAGTCAGTCAGTCATTCAGGCTCCTGATGCATCAGCAGCTCTTTAACTGCACTGCTTTATGGGAACAACTGTTCAAAAGAGCTGCACACGGAGTTATCATCACTTAATTATGTCTCAGATTCCTTGGGAGAAAAGAAAATTTGTCAATGATTATTTGATCTTTGGTGAGAAATCTGATTGAGTTTGATTGAGTTTATATTGAGATGTAGATGCAGACACTGAAGTCTCTTCTGAAACCGACAGTCATCGGAGAAAGTCTGCATTTGCTCTCTATTTAAACACATTGCTCTATAGGGGGCGAATTCACTAAAGTTGCATTACTTTTGAACATATTTTTAAGATCATTAAGATTTTTTATTGTGACGGTTTTTTGTTTTTTTTAATGACAATTAAATATATATTTTCTTACCAAATTCTCATTTTAATGCAAAACAATCTAATTTAATACTACTATACTACTTTATAGTATTTATACATTTACAGTATGGTAGCATTTGTGTACGTGTGCGCTACGGTTTATATATATATATATGCATATATAAAATTATACTGCGATTTAGAATTTTACATTTTATTGTAAAATAAATGTTATTACAAAATAAAATTATACAATATTATATACAATAATTTAAATAGACATTAAATATATTATGTATTACAGTATTTTATCACAGTTTATATATATATATATATATATATATAATACATTTTATTACAACATTATTATATAATAAAAAATGTAAATGATTGTAAAATAAAATTATATAATATTATATACAATCATTTAAATACACATTAAATGTATTATGCATTACAGTATTTTATTACCATATAATAAATAAATGTAAAATTTAAATACACATTAGCTACACAAATAACATTTTTTCCACAACATTCTGCAAACTCTTCGTCTGCAGTAAGTGTTCTCTTCCAGATCAACAGTTGGAAGTGAATCGGACTCAGCATGTCTCAACATGTTTGTATCTAGCTCCGTTAATAATAACACACCCGCTTTAATGGCACAGACACCTGAAGGACACTCTCTGGCCTAAAACTCTTATCACACTAATGAGCATTTGCAGGAGAATCGCAGGCGCCGCTGGGCCTCTTCTGTAATGTTTAACCATATTCTCCAGCACACCTGAGAACAAAGGTCTGCTTCTCTTGTGAATCACTGCAGGAAGCTGAAATCCTCGGTCCGGCGAGTGTGTGTAAGGCATGCATTAGGAGCGGCGCAGGAGACGAACACACAGACAGATGGAGCAGCAGACAGAAGAGTCTCCTGCCCTTCCCCCCGCATCCACTGTTACGCAACACACTTTCACTTTTGAAGGGGTTTCAATGAGAAAAACCTTATGAACCAGACATATGGGCCAAACGGAGGAGATTCCGACTAGAGATACTCTACTGTGTTTTGTGTGATTTTATGATTATGAATGCTGAATTAGGATGTGAATATGATCACAAGCAAAACCAGGGAAAAAAACAATGAAAACGAAGGCAATGGACTGTGCTTCCCTAAATACGAATAGATGTCACCTTTGACTCCAAAATCCAAAAAAAAAAATATATATAATTAAACTCAAGCCTGTGTAGATGCTGGCTGTGTTATTGCTGCAATTACACAGAAACAACTCTTGTATCAGGTAGTTTAAATGCGATTTAAGTGGCTTCCTGACAGCTGAGAACTCGTCGATAATGGACGAGACAATTTTACAATGCAAAATAACTATTTTCTGTTTAAATATATAATCAAAAATGTTTCTTGAAGCAGCAAATCAGCATATTAGAATGATTTCTGAAGATCATGTGACACTGAAGACTGGAGTAATGATGCTGAAAATACAGCTGCGCATCACAGGAATAAATTACATTTTACAATATATTCACATAGAAAACAGTTATGTTAAATTATAATAATATTTCACAATTTTTACTGTATTTTTTGATCAAATAAATGCAGCCTTGGTGAGCAGAAGAGACGTCTAAAACATTACAATTATTCCAAACTTTTGAGCAGTTGTAGTTATAGGCAAAATCTAAGGGAGCATCTCATGTTTCCTATTTAGACACTTAGAAGAAATAAAGGCCTCTAATCTATAAAGCTTAGGAGAAAATGACTATATTTCACAGAAATGACATTATTGACCAGATCCATTTCTCACTTCAGTATAACCTTTTAAACCTGATTTACTGCACAAGAGCATCTGCTGCTGCGGCGTTTATCCATGAACACTATGATCGGGCTGACAATTTTCTGGCTATTTTCTCACGGTTTCAGATTTTGATCTGGATATGAACTTTATTTCAGAATGAATATTTACATTTCCTCCCCTCAGGTCACTGGAATGTTTGGATTTTCTTCATTGACAGACACACGAGCGAAGCATATCCCCTACATCCGGGTGTTTCTCTTCTGCATTGAGAACATTTCAACATGGACTTTGAAATAAAGGTGTCTTGGGAGGTTTGTGTAAAGTTAGAAGTCATTTTCAAAGACACATAAGAGTGGATTTGTTCACCTGCCACAGTATAAATCATTAATAATTAACCTCTTGCTTCTCGAGGCCACATACAGATCACGGTGAGACAGATCCACCAAACAAATCACAGCTGCTATATATATATATATATATTAGAGGTGACCAGTCAAAGCTGTTTTTGTGAGCCGTGGCTGGCATTATATGGCCCCTTTTCACTTCCTAATTTAAGTTCTGCAAACTGAGACAAAGGTGCATTCTGAATGGCTGCTAACGATCAGGAATACATGCAGCATTATCTGACATTTATAGGTCAGCTTCTCTCAATTCGGCTTCTGTTCAGCTGCTGGTTGAAATGACAAGGATTTTGCAGTCTTTCATTTTTGAACTCTTGTGTGCAAATACAGGAAATAAGCACTTGTAGAAGGAACAGAAAAACACAAGCACGCACGCACGCACGCACACACACACACACACAAAGAACGGAAGGAGGAAGTTACTGTGCAAAATAACTTAAAAGAATGTGTTGCAGGAACTTCATGTGCTCAGCTGGGGGTGTGAGATATATATATATATATATAAATGTTTATGTAGCTTGTCATATGGTCTATAAATATATATGTAGGTTGCTATATGGTCTATATACATTTAATAATTTAAATTTCATTAAATGAATAAACAGTAATCATTTACAGTAAACAATTCATTAAATTAATACAAATAATACAATAATAAATAAATTTAACTGTGTGTGTAAATGGATAAGACATTTCATTTAAGAATAAATATGAAATAATTTTAACGTTTAAATGAATGCATAAATAATACAATTATTATAATTACCTATTTATTTAAAAAAAAAATCAAAATAATAATAATAATTTACATTTTTTTAATTATTATTTATTAACTGATAAATAAATAATATATGAAATAAATGATGAAATAATTTTATTTAAATGCATAAATAATAAAACAATATACACAATTACACAAAAGCTTGTTTTCTCTTCAAATAAATGAAAATAAATAAGTAAATATTAATTAAAAATAATTAATAAATGTTAATTTAATAATTTTAACATTTAAATATATATAATTTAATTTAAGTTTATTAATTCTAATTACCTATTTGTTTAAAAAAAATACAATAGTAATAATTATTTATATTTTTTAATTATTATTAATTAACTGATTTTTATTAGTAATAAATAAATAAATACTGAAATAATGTAAATTAAATTATCACAATTACTGAAATGTTATGTATGTTGGATTCAAACATTTAGTTCGGATCTACATAAAAATCATTTAGGGAATTATTTCCTCCAAAATAATGTTGCCACACCATCATATTTTGTTTTGTGCTTCCTCATTGTTTTAGTGTCTTGTTTTCGTGACTTACGAACAGGAAAAATACACTGTGCAAAAATGACCTTTCTGAACTAGCTGCAATTTCACATGACAATGCGTATCAGTAAAACGACTTTTCTTCAAAATGTCTGAAAGAGCATTTGAGCTAAAGATAAAGAGTTTTATATTTCCCCCGCAGAAAGAGATACAGGAAATGATGTCATCGTGACTAAAAACACCAC
Source organism: Sinocyclocheilus rhinocerous (assembly GCF_001515625.1). NCBI lineage: Eukaryota > Metazoa > Chordata > Actinopteri > Cypriniformes > Cyprinidae > Sinocyclocheilus > Sinocyclocheilus rhinocerous. Next base: position 33,817 of record NW_015654053.1, read on the forward strand.
GGCTGTTCAAATCTGAGAGCACCACATTTCCTGCGGCCTGAAAACTCGACGTGAGATTCAGAGCAGCTGTGAACGCAGGTTTATCGACTGCTGTTTATACAGCTGGAGTCTGGAATGAAATCCAGCAACATGCAAAACCTGATCATGATGCTTTGAAGTTTTTGCAAAAATTTGTGCACTTAAAATAAAAAAGTACACAACGAGTGTCATTACATGCTGTATTTTAGAGTCAGATGCCCTGGAACACATCAGTCCTCTGCATGTTTCCTGTGACAGACTGCGTGGCATGCAAAAAGCCACAGACTCTTCTAGAAGACTTCATCATTATCTTTTGCTTCTCAGAATGAGACATCTACAATAAAAGACTTGCTCAGGAAGTTTAACTTTGTTATGTCACCTTGTGTCAAACATCAAACATGTAGCGGTTTCCCATAATGTTTGTTTAGGCACGTAGATTATTGTGCATCATGTGATCTGATGTATTCGTTACAGATCTGAGGCATTAGGACATTAGTTAACCTTTAACTCACATTTCTACACACTGATCTTTTTTTCTCAACACCTAAAATCATACACGACACAAAGTTGAGTGAAAAGGTTTTTTGTGCCTACAAAGACTGAATGCTTGATTGCGTACTTGGTGGTGCCAAACCGCACAACTTCCTCTGTGACACATTCATTAGCTCTTCAAATTCCCTATTTGTGCTGAAAACAGTTGCTCTGTGTCATGCTCATAATATTATATGCATTATATTATGAGCATTTAATATGCATTATAATATGAGTATATAATATGCATTATGACTATATAATATGCATTAGGAGTGTATAATATGCATTATGTAATATACATTATATTATGAGCATATTATATGCATTATATTATGAGCATATAATATGCAATAAATAATATGTATTATATTATGAGCATATAATATGCATTATATTACGAGTGCATTATATGCATTGTATTATGAGCGTATTATACGTATTATATTATGAACATATAATATGCATTATGTAATATGCATTATATTATGAGCATATAATATGCATTTTATTAGTCGTATATACATTATATAATATGTATCATATTATGAGCATATAATATGCATTTATTATGTGTACATAATATACATTATGCATTTATAATGTGCATTATATTATGAGTGTATAATATGCAGTATATTATGAGCATATTATTTGTATTATATTATGAACATATAATATGCATTGTGTAATATGCATTATATTATGAGCATATAATATGCATTTTATTAGTAGTATATAATATGCATTATATAATATGTATTATATTTTGAGCATATAATATGCATTTATTATGAGTACATAATATGCATTATGCATTTATATATATACATTATATAATATGTATTATATTATGAGCATATAACATGCATTATATTATGAGCATATAATATGCATTGTATTAGTAGTATATACATTATATAATATGTATTATATTATGAGCATATAATATGCATTTTATTAGTAGTATATAATATGCATTATATAATATGTATTATATTTTGAGCATATAATATGCATTTATTATGAGTACATAATATGCATTATGCATTTATAATATGCATTATATTATGAGTGTATAATATGCATTATATTATGAGCATGACACCGAGCTCATAATATTACATGCATTGAAAAATGTTGTTCTAAATGTAAAAAATAAGCATTTCATGTGCAAATGTGTAAAAATATATGTAATAGAACACATATTATTAAATACACATTATGCATGTAAATACAGCAATTGTCTGTTATTGAAATTGGTTAAAATGTGTTACTTATGAGCATATAATATGCATTGTATTAGTAGTATATACATTATATAATATGTATTATATTATGAGCATATAATATGCATTTATAATATGCATTATATTATGAGTGTATAATATGCATTATATTATGAGCATGACACAGAGCTCATAATATTACATGCATTGAAAAATGTTGTTCTAAATGTAAAAAATAAGCATTTCATGTGCAAATGTGTAAAAATATATGTAATAGAACACATATTATTAAATACACATTATGCATGTAAATACAGCAATTGTCTGTTATTGAAATTGGTTAAAATGTGTTACTGTTAATGCAAGATAATATCATCCATATTCATATGAAAGAGATGGAAGAAGTGACAGAGGCGCTGATTAAACAAAAGTGTGTTGGTATATAATTCACAGATCTAGTGGTTCCCGTCACCCCACTACCAGGTTCAAATGTTATACACATAACAACTGATTATGTGTTCAGCCATGAATAAAAGCACAGTCACACCAAGAATGATAACTATAATGAAAAGTATATTAGCATCCGCACCACTGGACCATAACGATCTGTTAATTATAAGTGTGCACTTCAGTTTTGTCATCTGTTGCTTTAAATAATCAAGCTCTTTAAAGTCAGATGGATGTTTTTATTCTTCATCAGCTGGAACAAAGATTCTGCTGGATTCTGCTATTCTCTGATAGTTCAAGCGATATTTAAAACTTTATTGTTTATTGTGAGATTTATATTTTTTGTTAACATTTTAATTTTTTTTATTTTTAAATTTTCTGATATCATCTTATTTTTAGTTTTGGTTAAGTTTTAGATAGGTTAAATAATTTAATTACTTTTTTAATTCGTTTTTTTTTAGACAATTTTTATTTGTCTAAAAAGGAAATCTGCAGAGGAATTTTTTGATTTTTATATAATGGTTTTTGTTTTAGTTGCAGAAAACACCTTTTCACTCTTTGTATTTTCTCTTTTGTATTTTTAAAAAATAATTTTTAGTCATTTTTATTTCAGTTTTAGCTTTTGTTATTTTAACACATCTCATTAAACTAAATAAAAATAAGAAATGTTGCCTTGGCAACTAGATGAATAAAAATAAGTTTAGTAAAAAAAAAAAATAATAATTTTAAGGTTTTAAAATAACTCTGTCGTGGATTCAAGACTGCATTTTTCAGAATGAATCTGATTTTTGGGAATCTTTTCTAAAATCTCTCCATCTTAATCAACTCCTGATGTTCTGTAGATCTTCAAGAACTCAAAGTATACGTAAAGCCTTCAAACAACCTTTAATAAACTTCAAGTAACTTCTGTGCTGAAGCAGACCTGTGTCAATCTTTAGTCACAAACTAAAGTTCCTCTTTGTCTTCGGCCTGTTTCTTTCTCACATAATGTGATAAATCTAAGCGCTCTCCACACACTTTCTGTCTCTGTATCATTCCACGTGAGAATATTCAATCCTCCAGAACACTTGGAACAAGAGATGATTGTGTGTGCGCCTCTGATACAAGAGCAACATTCCTCAGCTGGAAAGAAAAAAAAATGCTATGCTAGCTGACTTTTTTTTTTTTTTTTTCACCCCCTAATATGGTGAAAGGCAGTGAGACAGTTCAGTGGTTCCATCATTATCAGCGCTCTGGAGTGAGGAATTCTGGGGGAAATGTGTGAATTTGCTCTGAATATAAACCCATTCCATTGCACTAGAGTCTCTTACAATCAATAAATATTACAAAGGCTACAGCACCTCCCTTATTTATGCCCTTATAAGGGACTGATTTTCATGTTTTGGCACTAATTAAACAGAGATGTTATTGATTTCTGTGGAATACATTTAAAAAAATGGATCAGGCAAGAGCAATGGCTTTAGATGAAAGCATGATCAAATTCAATCACACAAGATATGTGTTTGTCTCATTGCACTGTCATCTGCATTATTCACTGTATAAAACATGTTTAATGTATTTTAATGCATTCATACTGAGCCATAAAATAATGATTTTTGTTGTCATTTACATTATTATAGTTAACTAAAACTATTTATAAATCAGCAGCATCACTATCTATCTATCTATCTATCTATCTATCTATCTATCATAATAAAACATTCTAGCAACCATCCAGAACATCTAAGCAACTGCATAGCAACACCCTAGCGACCATCCAGAACATCCAGAGGACCATCAAAAATAATTCAGAAACTGCATAGCAACACCCAGAATACCCCAACAACCCCATAACACCCTTGTAACCTAGCTGGCAACATACTAGCAACCACCTAGCAACCATGCAGAATATCCTACAAACTGCATAACAACACCCTAGCAACCACATAACAATCTATCTGTCTGAAAACATTGACTTTGAGCTTTTAAAACTTCTATAAACTTAAAACTACTACAAACTTCTTCAAGCTTTTAAAAAGCTAACATAATGTTTCCTTTACCTGAAATAAAATAAATATTAACTAAAAATATATTTTTAAAAAATGTTTTTTTTTTTAAATCTATTTGACAAGGCACATATCTCATTTTCACTTACTTTCAACTTGATTTAAGGTAACTGAAATTAAAATTTATAAAAACTATACATTTGAAAAAAAAAAAAAGAAAATCTAAAACTTGATTCAAAATATTAATAAAAACTAGAATACTGTCTCAATGACACTAAAAATACTCTGATTTACATATCAAGATCTGTTGTCTGACATATTCAACGAGAAAAAAAAGTAAGGAATCATGAACTGATTGGATCATTAAAAGTGTGATTTACATACCAGAATGGAGCCGTTTGATTGGACGAGAGGATCTGAAAAATAAGAGGAATTAATGACGTCAACTGAAAGCGAAAGCTGTTTCAGAAGCTGATATCATGGTGAAGGATTATGCAGACAAGCTCTTGTTTAATTTGGAATAACGTGCACCGATAAGTTCTTCAAGCTTTTAAAAAGCTAACATAATGTTTTCTTTACCTGAAATAAAATAAATATTAACTAAAAATATATTTTAAAAAAAATGTTTTCTTTAATCTATTTGACAAGGCACATATCTCATTTTCACTTACTTTCAACTTGATTTAAGGTAACTGAAATTAAAATGAATAAAAACTATACATTTGAAAAAAAAAATAGACTTTAAAATTAAACTGAAAATGGAAAATCTAAAACTTGATTCAAAATATTAATAAAAACTAGAACACTGTCTCAATGACACTAAAAAATACACGGATTTACATATCAAGATCTGTTGTCTGACATATTCAACGAGAAAAAAAAGTAGGGAATCATGAACTGATTGGATCATTAAAAGTGTGATTTACATACCAGAATGGAGCCGTTTGATTGGACGAGAGGATCTGAAAAATAAGAGGAATTAATGACGTCAACTGAAAGCGAAAGCTGTTTCAGAAGCTGATATCATGGTGAAGGATTATGCAGACAAGCTCTTGTTTAATTTGGAATAACGTGCACCGATAAGACATGCACACTAAGATTGTGGATTATGAACATAAACAAGGTCGATTTTATTTCTTGTTGATTTTAAAAGAAGCTCCATTAGTCTTTGTCAGATCTGCACAGAACCAGTGGCCAACAGTTGAGCTGCTCATCATTCAGAACGCTCTACACGTCCCTCGTGTGTTCTTTTATTAAATATTTTGATAATGATTTAAGTTTCCAAAAAAAAACTCTGCATTGCATTTAACACATTTTGCACTGTTAAAATCCCTAAAATCAGTGCGTGAAATGCGACAAAAGTCCGCAGGTTCTGCTTTTTGTGTGAAAGAGGAGAATTAAATGATGTGTTACTGAACACCGGCCTACAGGCCCTTCACAATGCTCCGGTAAACATGTTGTTCTTAAAGCTGTCATCCATGCTTCACTGGCATGAACCGAATCCTTTCCCTTCTCTATTCAGTGTTATGAATGGGTTTTGATTTCAGAATAAATCCAGGTGTCATTTGACTCTGCCTCGTCTATTTACAACCAAAACTAGGTAACTGACTTGTTTTTAGAAAGGACAATCATTCCTTTGGCATTGCAAGATGATTGCAGAGGATTTGCAGTGTGCTTAATTGTATTAATTGTGCGCTTGAACTTTAAATCTTGAGAGTGTTTAAAAAAATGCGCAGGTGATATATCAGAAATTAAATAAAAGGCCATTTAAGTGCACTTAAAGAGAGACACTTTCACGACTATGTTTCTTAAAACACACTCTGCAAAAATGAATTAAAAGTTTTACTTTAAAGTCTTTAGTGCTTTGTTGACTACCATACTAAAGATAAAGTAATAGATTGTAATTTTAACTGTAGTGTTATTTGATATTACATGCAAAATCAATATTTTAAATGTACTAAACTGCAACTTCATACTCAATAGATTTAAATACATAACATACACATTTAAATAGAATTGACATTAAAGTATATTTTGGTTTACCATAAATGCTTGCTAATATTCAGCAGTACACTTTAACCATATTTCAAAGACAACATAGAAGTAATTATGAATTTACATATAAGGATGTGCTTAAGTCCTACTTAAGTTGGTCAAAATAGCACTCAAAACTAATTGCATTTAATATAAATTTAAACTACAATGCATTTTAATATATTGCAAACAAAATGAAATTAAGTGTCTGAAAACATTACATTCAGATCGCGCTTAAGTATATTCTTTTAAATTATAAGTACTATTTTTATGCAAAAAAAAAAATAATTCACAAGGGTTTGCCGATACTGTCTTTCAGCAAATCAGCTTTCAAACTGCTTTGAATGTTGCTCATTCGGTCAGAATTTAGAGTAAGTTTTATTAAATTATTTTTATCCGCTGTGATCAGATTGTAAAATATTACAGCAAGCTTAAAACATGCACACAATAAGCCAAAGCTTCTATTTCGAAATGCATACAATTATGACACACACATCTCTTTTCAGTAACTCACAGTGTTGAAAATAGCAGTGAACAGTCACTTGATTTCTTAATTGCTTTTGCTTCATAACACCATAACACTAGCTGAACATTCAGTTTATTATGGTGTGAATAGGCCTCTTTAAAACTGCAGATTGGCGAAAGGTTGTGCTGATTTTCCCAGGAATGCCATTGCTGTGGAATGATGATTGTATTTTAATCTGGAGAATACGGGACATGACTGTTTGGCTGGAAAGATAAAAAAAAAAAAGGTCTATTGCATAACTAACAGCTTGACTGGCTGCTGTTGTGAAATGTCCAGAGATTTAGGTCAATACCTCAGAACAAGGTACTTTTGTGGTTTGAATGTTAGCGTCATTCATTCAGCTGTTATAAGGCTGAAAACAAAACATTACAAACAAAGAAATAGCTAGGATATTTTGACCTTTGACCTGTATGAGGGGTTTTGATGCTAACAGACAAGGGTTTAGGTTTGATTTTGGCATTGACATAACGGCAGACAAGAGACATTTAATTGTTTGATCAAAATTATTGCTAGGGACAATTTAGTAGTCTTTAGTAGGACTGGGTGAAAATATTGATATCTCGATATTAATCGATTCTCATTTTTACAGAAAGATATCGATTCTTAAATCCCAAGAATCGATTATTCTAGCCTGTTTTCAGTTAATGGACGGAACGTTGAAGGGCTCCTCCCATCCAATAAATCGCAATAAGCATTGTGCTTTGGTACTTTTAATATGAAACAAAGTCTCAGATTTAAAATTATGTTCATGAATGCCGTTTTGGCGCTGTTTAATGTGGAGTGACAGATCGCTGTAGCGCCTCAGTTCATCATCTCCTCCACATTAATACCAGTTTCAGCACAAAATAAACATGACTAAACATCCGAAGGTAAGTTAAAAGAAAGAGTACAACTTTACAATCCGTATCCTGTCTCGTAATCGCTCAATAAGTGTTTCAGCCGCGCAAAGACGTCAATATAACGGCTAAACAATTAATGTAACATCACATTTACCTCAGAAATCATATTCGGTGACCATAAACTCATTAGTCAGATAGAAAAAACTGTAGAGAGGGGCGTTTTGCAAAATATATGTACCATATAACATATTCATTATAATTTTTACTGTTCTTCAATGTTTAAGTAGTATTATTATGTAATTGTAACTTTATTATTTTAAAAACTTCATTAAAAATGATGGGTTAAATATAACCCAGCGCTGGGTTAAAAAGGGACAAACCCAACTATTGGGTTGTTTTGACTCAAAACAACCCAACCGCTGGGTCAAAACAACCCAATAGCTGGGTTTGTCCCTTTTTAACCCAGCGCTGGGTTATATTTAACCCAGGATTTTTTAGAGTGTGTAATTTTAGCAGTTGTATATTAGCCTACAAATCAGTCAGTTTTAACCTTCAGTATTATAGTAATGTAGTACCAAATGACTTTCATGTATATTTTACAGCATTAGTTGAGAGATTTTTTTTCCTTGAGAAAATTTGGAATGTACCGTACTTGATATATATCCAAAATAATCGATATTGAATCGAATCGAATCGGTAATTGAATCGCAAGCTTGTGAATAAGAATCAAATCGAATAGTGAAATTTGTGTCAAAACCCAGCCCTAGTCTTTAGGTACATGTCATAGTGTCTCTACTAAACTCCTTGAAAATCATAAGCAGCAATGTCTGACTTTGGAAACTATAGTTCCCTTTCATGGGAACTTCAAACTGCGTCCTCTAGGTTTCCCATAGCGACCCCTAGAGGACGCAGTGTCTCGTTCCCTACTCAGGGAACCATGGTTACATAAGTAACCCGAGACGTTCCCTTTCATGGGAACTTCGAACTGCGTCCTCTAGGGGTGGCTATGGGAAACCTAAAGGACACAGTGTCTCGTTCCCTACTCAGGGAACCATGGTTACATAAGTAACCTGAGACGTTCTCTCCTTAAATATGAAGAGGTCAAACAACAGATTAATGAGTTAATCCTAATTTCACAAAAAGCTTCTGGACGTAATTATAATATAAATCAGACACTGAAGTGAGTTGCTGTTTTTGTCTCTTCTGAGGAAGATTCATTCACTTGTTTTGTACACAGAGAAACTTTGGTCAGATTTTTTTAATGTTCATCTAATCTCATTTTGTAAAGTGACTTTTCTTTCTGTTTTAAAGATGTTTTCTTTGGATTGTTTGACTACTCAAAAGAGAATATAGGAAATATAACTTAATTAATTTGTTTGCTAGTTAAATTTCACAAACAAAAATCTGGCTCTAAATCTCTCTTTTCTTTATTCAAAGTTGATCTAGACAAATATACGGAAACCATTCAAAGTTCTGTTAATCCTACAGCAGTGAAAACTGCAACTCTATATTAATCCTATGTGTCCTCTTACGGTGAAAACAAAACAAAACATGGTAGTTAAACCATGGTAACCACAATGGTTTAAAACATGGTTTTGTATTGTTTAATAAAACAAAAGAAATCAGAAAAAAAGATTGGCAATACGCGCTCCGAAGTTCCGATCTGAATCAAATGATTCGCGATTCACGAAGTTCCGATCTGAATCAAATGATTCCTGATTCACGAAGGCCCTGTCCCAAATTGCACCCTAAACCCTCACAATCTTCCTCTGAGTCTACACTTTCATGACGTAATGCCACTTTAATTGTTGAGTTGAACAATCTGCGTAGCTCACAGGCTTAGCAGAAGTGCACAGCAAGGGCACATAGTGTATTTTCTAGTGTATTTCTTTAACTTCTCAGGTAATATCAATGGTATGACCTATTTCAGATGCATCCTAAATTACAACAACAGTGGTTACATACACATACAGTATATTTAATTGTTTGATCAAAATTTTTGCTAGGGACAATTTAGTAGTCACTGGATACTGGTACACTCTTAAAAATAAAGGTGCTTCACGATGCCATAGAACAGTGGTTCCCAATCCTAGTCCTGGAGAACCCCCAACACTGCACGTTTTTAGTGTCTCTCTTATCTGACACTCACATTTGAGGTCTTGGAGTCTTCACTAATGAGCTGATGAGTTGAATCAGGTGTGTTTAAATAGGGAGACATCTAAAATGTGCAGTGTTGGTTCTCCAGGACCAGGATTGGGAACCACTGCCATAGAAGAACCTTTTAGTCTAAATGGTTCCATAAAAAACCTTTAACATCTGAAGAACCTTGCTGTTTCACAAAAGCTTCTTTGTGGCGAAAGAAGGTTCTTCAGATTATAAAAAGGTAAGAAAGAGATGGTTCTTTAAAGAACCTTTGACTGAATGGTTCTTTGTGGAACCAAAAATGGTTCTTCTATGGCATCGCTTGAAGAACCTTTTGAAGCACCTTTATTTTTAAGAGTGTAGGGACATCCCTAACATCCCCTACTAAATTCTACACCCTTGCTAACAGATCTTAAAGGGGTCATATGATGCTATTTTAAAGATCATTATTTTGTGTATTTGGTGTAACAGAATATGTTGACATGCTTTAATGTTCAAAAAACACATTATTTTTCAAATACTGTACATTATTGTAGGTCCTCTATGCCCCGCCTCTCTCAAACACGTCGTTTTCAACAAAGCCCCCTCCTTTGACAAGCGCAGTCCTCAGAATTCAATACAAATTGTGCTCTATAAGTGGCATAGCCTAATGTCAGTACAGTCGATAAGTTTGTTTCTTCATCAGATTTGGAGAAATGTAGCATTGCAAAAAGCTGAAACTAATCCAGCATTAAGACGTTTTTAACTAAAATACATTGAGTCCTTAATCCATAATAATGCTTCCTCCAGTGAAAAAGTGGTCTGGTCTGAATCAGGAAAGAAATATGTTCAAATCAAGCACTGTTTACAAGCCAAAACAGCTCTAAACAAATATGTGGCTGGATTTTGATGTGAGAGACAACAGGAGATGCACTTTTTCACTGGAGGAAGCGTTATTATGGATTATTTTAGGTGGAAGCAACTGGTTTAAAGTTAAAATGTCTTAATTCTGGATTTGTTTCAGCTTTTGTCTTCTCCAGATGTTAACTGATGGACTGGAGTGCTGTGGATTACTTGTGGATTATTGTGATGCTTTTATCAGCTGCTTGGACTCTCATTCTGATGGCACCCATTCACTGCAGAGCATCCATTGGTGAGCAAGTGATGGAATGATACATGAGTGATGTAGTACAAATTTAAATTTTTTGGGTGAACTACTCCTTTAAAGGAAGGTTTTTAGAATGTTCAGCAATCACAATGTAACCAGCAGTGATGACATCATCATAAAATTTGCACTGGGAGTTCCTTTCTCCTGGCGTATATAGCCGTCGTGACACTTTGTTGATTCTTGTGTGCAATGACAAACGCTGCAAAACAAAACAGCAAGATGTTAGTAAGTTTAAGGTCATGGAAGAGCTGCTGGCTGACTGACTGACTGACTTGACCGAAAGGCAAAGATATTTCCACATGTTTTGGGTTATTTTTAGAGCTTGTGAGAGACAAAGATATTTCACATGATGAGTTGAATGCTATCGGTTCCTTTGGACAGGGCTTTATTATCAGTTTCCCCATGAATATGTTCTGGAAAACAGGAACATGCCATCAGAAGTCTAAACAAACATCTTCCCCCTGAAGAATTCACGACCAGATGTGAAGTGTGGTTTAATTTAGCTATTCGGGAGTTTCATTTGGTCAGAAACTGATGCACAACTGCATACTATAAGTCTACAAATGCTTCATGTGTAATGACACAAAAATAACAGTGTAGCAGAACATCATCACTGTTTTCTGGAATTGAAGAGGTTGTGATTAATTTATAGTGACATTTAAAAGCGAGTCTAATTTTTTTAGACTCCATTGGGTATCTGGAATATTCATTATTGATTATTTTTGTTTATTGATATTTTATATTTCTGACTAGACTTCTGAGCAAGTCATTTAAGTACAAGGAATATGAACAACATTCCTTTTGATTTGGATGTCTGTCTCTGTTTACACTATTCCCAATGTCTCCATTCCATTCACTTTTATGTAAATAATGCAGATATGCAAACGCAATTAAATGGAAAACCAAATTCAGAGATGAGAAAAACAGCCATTTGTAGACATCAAAAATTTAACTTACTGATGAACTAACAATATATAAAGCAATATAACAGTATAAAAACAATACATTTTAAATGTATTGCATTACATTAGTGCATTAGTGTAATGTAAGTTTCATACGCTTGAGATAAGAGGGACACATGCTGCATTTGTTCATATTTGTTTCAAAGTAGAGACCATGAATTTCTGATCTGGGATCTGTTGGATTGATTCTTGGATCCAAATGTGGCATGTAATGAGATTTCTGGATGTCTGACGTTAGCTGAACTTATTCTGGCTGACTGCAGCCTGTGGAACTTCCTTTCTTGGCCATCATTATAGAAACCTGAGTGTTTGTATCACTATGTGAGCACATGCTGTATTTCAGACTGAATGTTATCTGCATTTTGACTATACTTATTCAGCAAGGATGCATTAAATTGACCAGACATTTATAATGTTACAGAAAAATTATATTTCAAATAAATGTTGTTCTTTTGAAATTTCTATTCATCAACAAATCCTGAAAAATAAAATGCATCACGGTTTCCACAAAAATATGATGCAGCACAACTGTTTTCAACACTGATAATAATCAGAAATGTTTCTTGAGCAGCAAATCAGCATATTAGAATGATTTCTGAAGATCATGTGACACTGAAGACTGCAGTAATGATGCTGAAAATACAGCTTTGATCACAGGAATAAATTACATTTCAACACATATTCATGTAGAAATCAGTCATTTGAAATTATAATAATATTTCACAATTTTTACTGTATTTTTGATCAAATAAATGCAGCCTTGGTGAGCAGAAGAGACTTCTAAAACATTACATTTATTCCAACTTTTGAGCAGTTGTAGTTATAGGCAAAAGTCTAAGGGAGCATCTCATGTTTCCTATTAAGACACTTAAGAGAAATAAAGGCCTCTAATCTATAAAGCTTCAAACAAATGGAGCCTTGGTCCATCTTACCAACAAAAAAACTTTTGAATGGTAGTGTATGTGATTGTTTTAAATATAAATGATTAATATACTATGTAACATCAAGTTCTCATAGACTTTGCTCATGTATTTTCACATTCAGTGTGGACAGTCATGGTTTTACACTTACTATATTAATTGGCAAAAAAATCATTAATTATTAATATTAATAAATGTAACTATTTGTTGAACTTTAGTGTATTTCATCATATTTTATGGTTAAACCAATATAAATTTGCATGAAACGTGCCACTAAAGGTGCGATCACATTTACCGTTGCTCTGCAAAATTTAGTCATTCCTACATTCTGGAAGATTTTTTTTAATTTTAAGCATGCAGATTTCACACAAATTTGTCAACTCAAACAACAGAAAGATGCGTGGTTTGAAAGTGACTTCAATGTGTAAGCTGTGCTTACTGACAATAGACAATGGACCTTTTTGGCAGCAAAATTGCGCTGAAATGACGCTAATGTGAGCGTACCTTTAGTCAGCAATGAGCTCAACACAGATATCAGTATTATCTGAGTGCGTCTGCCTGCTCTTACAGCAGCAGCCGTCACAACACTGGCAGATGGCAGCTCAGCACCCGATGGCCAAAACTGCTCACAATCACTGCTCAGTGTGCCTGACAACACACACACACACACACACACACAGCTCAGTGTGCCTGACAACACACACACACACACACAGCTCAGCGTGCCTGGCATTAGCTTTCCTCCGCTCACACATTTGTGCATGCTCAAAATCACACACACAATTAATAAAAACTTGCTGCCTACTACCTACATAGGGAGCTACCTTCAAAGAGAGCATCCTAACTGATGGAGAATATCATACAAGTGGCCAGTTTTTTTTTTTGGAACATGTTGGGAATATGCTTATGATGCCTGAAATGTTCCCTATAGGTAGACAGCTCACTAGATTTTGTAACAGATCCCTTATAATAGAATTACTATATACTCCAACCCCTCTCTTTCAGGGCAAGTACATGTAATTTACTGAATACAGTAAACTGAGAGTTTGTAAGGAACAATAACAGTGAGTGCTGTGTGTTTTTGGCACATACAAACACACTCAAACGCCAACACACACATTTCTTTCAGCTAGCTCTATTTCTGCGGAGCTTCTGCTGGTGTGAAAGAACAGATTCATTATTTGCCAAGCGAAGACATTCATATCTGAATCAGCTTCAAATCTCAGAGAGGGAACCCTCGTCATTTATCAATAGAATTTGGATGATTTTTATTGATTTACAAATGCATAAACACATTTCTATATGTCTAGACTCTGGCAGTCAGATGCAAAGGATTATAAAAAGCACTGAAGTTTAATTCAAAGGTGGATTGACATGCTTTAAATCTGCAGCATACAAACAGAAGAGAAGAAACACATCATGAGAACAGCAGTGACCTACAGGAGCTCAGAGATCATCTATTTGAACTGGTTTCCTCTCAGGTGCAGCTATTGTTACCAGCTGTGTGAAAACACAGCAATATATAAACCTGCACTGTGCATGAACATGAACAAAGCTACAGAAATAATGATGGTTAACAATGATGTTACTTTTGAAAATAATAACAATAATAAATGTATTATTATTAGAAAGGAGTGCTATCACTTGACTAAGTGATTAGCTTTGAGTTTGTCTAAAAATATCTCATGGTCTCGCATTGAAGGATGGACCACTCAGAACACCCTAGCAACCACCTACAAACATCCTAGAAACCACCTAGAATACCATGGCAACCACATAGTAACACTCTAGCAACCGCCCAAAAAACTGTAGCAATGCCCTAGCAACCATCTACTGTAGAATACCTCAGTAACTGCATAGCAACACCCTAGCAATGCCTACAAATATCCTAGAAAACACCTAGAATACCCCAGCAACCACATAGCAACACCCTAGTAACCACTTCGAATACCCTTGCAACTGCAAAGCAATACCCTAGCAACCACCACAAAACTGTAGCAATACCTAAAAGTGCCCTAGCAACCACCTACTATAGAATACCATAGCAAATGCATAGCAACACCCTAGCAACCACCCAGAAAACCCTAGTAACCACTTATGCAAATGCATAGCAACCATCTGATGCCCTGTCGTCACCACCCAGAACATCTTCAAAACCACATAAAAATGCACTAAAAAACACTGACTTTTTGTGGCAGTGTTTTTATGCATAAGCATAGAGAAAATGTAGAATTCTAGTTTGTTGTTGCTGGTAAAGATGAAGTGTTTAATCACACATCAAACTGGAATGCAAACTGTTTATTTGAGCAGCATGATTGAACCCAACATTACAACGTCAGCTTAGCCAATGGTGTGAGTCTGGGGCGTATTTTAGTGGCAGAAATGACACACTGCAGCTTTACAGTTTTTGCCCGTTGCTTGAACACTATAGACACATGCTTAGACCAAAGTAACAAAACTTGAAGCTTTTGTTACTATACCTTAAACACAGTGTAACCATACCTTAAACAAAAGCGCTGCTTTGCACTTTAGTTGCAATTCTGTAACACACTTGCTCCTTTCTGCAACACACTTGCTCCTAGACACTACACACTATTTCATACATAAGACACTTAGTTCAAAAATGAAATCTCAGGGTACCGGGAATTTTTTTCCGCTTGGAGATGGCGCGTATATGACCACCAACCACATGCCCGTATGCCTCTTCTGCAGGCAATGGAACAGGCCATGTAAGCAATAGGCAAAAACTGTAATAGTGTTTAGAATCTCGTAAATACATGAAAACAATACATGCTCTCATTATGTGCCCACAGTCACACAACAGTCTCAATGCCCTTCATTATCAGATCAGAGCAGCTGGAGTTCACATGCATTTCTTCACTTCTTTGTGTATTATATGAAGTCATTTTTTCACTGCAGTGGTCCAACTGTGTATATTTTTCCCGTTTTTATCACTTTCCTTTTAAGACTGGTTTCACAAACCCTCAATAAACAAACCAGCCTTAAGACTTTCTCAACCAAAAGCATCTTTAAAAGACTAAATGCAATATCACTTATCACGTTTCCGACACTGAATAAAAACACTTGCGACACTCTCACAATTTTGACTTTATAACACACAATTGAGACTTTATATAACTCACGCAATTCCGAGGAAAATGTCAGAATTACGAGTTTTTAATCACATAACACTGAGAAAAAAGTCAGAATTGCGAGATAAAAAGTCGCAATTACCTTTTTTATGTTTTAATCAGTGGCAGAAACGGGCTTCCATAGTCAGTGCTGGGTAGTAAACAATTAGCTACATGTAATCTGGATTACGTAATCAGGTACCAAAAATTAAGCACTTGTAATTTGATTATATTACATTTTAAAATACTCATAATTATACTAGTTACTTTTTTATTGATTACATATTATTCACATGACATGCAGGTAAACAGGTATAAAAAGTGTTTGTTTTTTGATTGCTGTAATTTTAACATTTATTTTAATGTTACATTTTTATGATTTCATTTATTATTAGATATTCATTAAACTCACAAACCTAATTTGGAAAACTTTGACGTAATATAATGTTTAACACACCTCATGTTGTTAATAACAATGAATGGAATATATTTTCTTTCTCTTTGTATTTTTATAATCAATTGTCTTATGTAAATCGATGTGATAAACAGGTTGGGTCAAAAGTAATCTAAAAGTAATCTAAAAGTAGTCTGATTATATTACCTGAAATGTGTAATGTAATGGATTAAGTTACTAACTACAATTTTTGTCATGCAATTTGGAATCAGTAGCGGACTACGATTTGTAAGTAATCTATCCAGGTCTGTCCATAGTTTTCTATATTCCGTCTAAAAATAGCTTCAATGCTGTCAGAAAGCTGCAGATGTCTGACAGCCTCATCACAATGAAACTGCTGACAGAAAAAGCCTAAAACATTGTACACAATATAGCATAATCATAATTTGTAATGCTTCAGACCAATATGTTTCTCCCAGTGAGGTGTGTCTAATGATTGCTCAGCGAATTAGCGTTAAAAATTAACAGTGATCAACTAACCAGTATTTTAATGTCTACCACTGGTGGATCTTGCTTCAGGAAGTTGGAAATAAAGTTGAAATCACACAAACAGGAGCAAACATTGTCACTAAACAACTTAAAGGTCACATATTTTACACCTTTCTGGAGTTTTATTTTAAGTCTTGATGTCCTTAAGAATATATATTTGCGGTATAAGTACCAAAAACCATCTCAATATATTTTTA
>NW_015654053.1:50928-51125 GCF_001515625.1 Sinocyclocheilus rhinocerous
CAATAAAACAAGCAGACTGGACAGAAACGATCGTTTGCAGCGCACTCTTCTTATCAGAAAGGGCTCAATAAAGTATTGTCTTTTGTTGTTATGGGCGCGTCTACAGATTTCTTGCCATATGTCTATGTTTCTTGCATCTCACGACTAGGTTGGCCGATCTGGTTTCGTGGTTAAAGTTAACCTTTTCGACATGTTTC
>NW_015654053.1:51159-91656 GCF_001515625.1 Sinocyclocheilus rhinocerous
GTTGACGTCAGAACTACACAGTCACAACGGTTTGGGAAAAATCACAGCTACTTTATGCAGGCTGTGCGCATTTTACTGTGGACTGACTGTTTTGAAACTTATATGGTAGTTAAATAGCCTCTAGACCTCAGTTATCGTGAAAAAAGCCAGGGAATTTCAGTTTTGACAATATGGGACCTTTAATGGTAGCGTCTAGACGTTATCAATAGCAATTTGGCTACAGAATCCTATAAAGGGAGATAAGGAAAAAGAAAAGGAGAGAAACAAAAGAGCAAGAGGAATTTGTTTATGTATTACGAAGCACATAAAGTCATATTTGTTGATATCATAAACGCTTGGAAAAGGGCAAGTACAAGAGTTATTATCAGTGTCTGTTATCATAAACACAAGCTAAAAATAAACCATAAACATTAGAACTATGTGAAAAGTTCCCTAGATGGTGAGTCCAACAAGATATTTATGTATTTAAATCATATGATCACTTGTTTATGCTGTAGTACTGTAGAACAAACTCAGTAGGCCTTAGTTAGATATAGTTAAACTCTTCTCTGTTATACTGATGGAGGTGAAAGTGTTCAAAGGCAAAGTGAAGGGACATTAGATGTGGTAATTCTGGATCTGGCAGATTAAACCACCATTAACAGCTCCAGATTAGTGCTTATCCACTTTAAATGAGGGCTTAATGGTATATTTACCGTTTGCTTCCAAGTTTATGATCAATTTGAATTGTAGTTCGACCACAAGCTTAATGATACAATGTAAACAGTTTGATACAATGATGCAATGCAAACTGATTTAAAAACTATTTAAATCTTTGTTGCCATAGCAACACCTTCAAACATCCTAGAAACCACCTAGATATAACTCAGCAACCACCTACTATGGAACACTCCAACAACTGCATAGCAACACCCTAGCAACCACTGAGAAACCCTAGCAACACCAAAAATATCATAGAAACAATGTGCTTACTTGTCATTAAAAATACATGTCAAGAAAAAAATAATAATTATAATAATAAGAATATATCTATATATGTATATTATAGATATATTATATAATATATCTATCTCATGGATGTTGAAGATTGGACCACTCAAAACACCCTAGCAACCAGCTAGAAAACCCTAGCAATGTCTACAAACATCCTACAAAGCACTTAGAAATAACTCAGTAACCACATAGTAACACCCTAACAACCAACTAGAAAACTGTAGCAATGCCTAAAGCACCCTAGCAACCACCTGCTGTAAAATACCTCAGCAAGTGCTTAGCAACACCTAGCAACCATCTAGAAAACCCTAGCAACGCCTACAAACATCCTAAAAACCACCTAGATATAACTCAGCAACCACATAGTAACACCCTTGCAACCACCTAGAAAACTGTAGCAATGCTTAAAACATCCTAGCAACCACCTACTGCAGAAAACCTCAGCAAGAACTTAGCAACCACCTAGAAAACCCTAGCAACGCCTACAAACATCCTAAAAACCACCTAGATATAACTCAGCAACTACATAGTAACACTCTAACAACTACCCAAAAACCTGTAGCAATACCTAAGAAAACCCTAGCAACCACCTACTACATTAACCCCAGCAACCACATAGCAACACCCTAGCAACCACCTGGAAAATTATAACAATGCCTAAAGCACCCTAGCAACTATCTACTTTAGAACATCTCAGCAAGTGCTTAGCAACACCATAACAAACACCTAGATAACCGTAGCAACACCTACAAACATCCTAAAAGCCATCTAGATATAACTAAGCAACCACATAGTAACACCCTAACAACCAGCCAAAAACCATAGAAATAATGTGCTTAATTGCCACATTGCAAACATTAATGTAAAAAAAAAAAAAAACAGCTTCTAAGTAAGATTCACTTCTTTCTTGTTCCTGTTCTTGACAGTTTTGTGAAATGCATCCAAACTTAATGTTAATTATTTAAACCTCAAGAGTTGAACCTAATTGTGGTTGCTAGGGTGCTTTAGGCATTGCTACAGTTTTCTAGTTGGTTGTTAGGGTGTTACTATGTGGTTACTGAGTTATTTCTAAGTGCTTTCTAGGATGTTTGTAGACATTGCTAGGGTTTTCTAGCTGGTTGCTAGGGTGTTTTGAGTGGTCCAATCTTCAACATCCATGAGATAGATATATTATATAATATATCTATCTCATGGATGTTGAAGATTGGACCACTCAAAACACCCTAGCAACCAGCTAGAAAACCCTAGCAATGTCTACAAACATCCTACAAAGCACTTAGAAATAACTCAGTAACCACATAGTAACACCCTAACAACCAACTAGAAAACTGTAGCAATGCCTAAAGCACCCTAGCAACCACCTGCTGTAAAATACCTGAGCAAGTGCTTAGCAACACCCTAGCAACCATCTAGAAAACCCTAGCAACGCCTACAAACATCTTAAAAACCACCTAGATATAACTCAGCAACCACATAGTAACACCCTTGCAACCACCTAGAAAACTGTAGCAATGCTTAAAACATCCTAGCAACCACCTACTGCAGAAAACCTCAGCAAGAACTTAGCAACCACCTAGAAAACCCTAGCAACGCCTACAAACATCCTAAAAACCACCTAGATATAACTCAGCAACTACATAGTAACACTCTAACAACTACCCAAAAACCTGTAGCAATACCTAAGAAAACCCTAGCAACCACCTACTACATTAACCCCAGCAACCACATAGCAACACCCTAGCAACCACCTGGAAAATTATAACAATGCCTAAAGCACCCTAGCAACTATCTACTGTAGAACATCTCAGCAAGTGCTTAGCAACACCATAACAAACACCTAGATAACCGTAGCAACACCTACAAACATCCTAAAAGCCATCTAGATATAACTAAGCAACCACATAGTAACACCCTAACAACCAGCCAAAAACCATAGAAATAATGTGCTTAATTGATATAACTCAGCAACTACATAGTAACACTCTAACAACTACCCAAAAACCTGTAGCAATACCTAAGAAAACCCTAGCAACCACCTACTACATTAACCCCAGCAACCACATAGCAACACCCTAGCAACCACCTGGAAAATTATAACAATGCCTAAAGCACCCTAGCAACTATCTACTGTAGAACATCTCAGCAAGTGCTTAGCAACACCATAACAAACACCTAGATAACCGTAGCAACACCTACAAACATCCTAAAAGCCATCTAGATATAACTAAGCAACCACATAGTAACACCCTAACAACCAGCCAAAAACCATAGAAATAATGTGCTTAATTGCCACATTGCAAACATTAATGTAAAAAAAAAAAAAAACAGCTTCTAAGTAAGATTCACTTCTTTCTTGTTCCTGTTCTTGACAGTTTTGTGAAATGCATCCAAACTTAATGTTAATTATTTAAACCTCAAGAGTTGAACCTAATTCTTAAGTTCAAGTAGGCAGGTAACAAGTTATACAAGTTATCTACTTAAAAGTACAGCAAATAAATATAAGAGATTATATTTCATATTGTACAGTGGTTGAAGTGTTTTTGTCTTTTATAATGTGCAGTAATCTTCAAAATACCTCTCCAAACATAATTAAAACATTTGTGTTTAGGGAACTGTACTGATCTGGCCATTATCAGCAGTTCCAGAGTACAGCAGATATTGCGTCTGTCCTTGACTATTGACTAACTCCTGGCATGTGCTGAAACACATTCGCTCCAGAGCTCTTTTATGGGTCAGATAAAGTCACAACATGCCAGTGTGGGTCAATAGTGGCCAACATTCACTTAACAGATAAGAGATCCTACAAGGATTTGATTAGAAAAATGGCAAGACTGAGCTGCACGAAGGTTTTAAGATTTTTTTTTTTGCATTTGAATGGAGTCTGTATAACTCAATTTGTTTTACTATCTAAAGTTAAAAATGCTGTACTATATTGCAAAATAAATACATGAATAAATAAAATGAATAAATAAAATTATATATACCGGTATATATATATACACACACACACACACACACACACAATGGCTAGAAATTGTTCAGATTTTCCTATTTTTTGGAGATGTAAAACCCGAAAATTGTAATTTCCAGACCTGGAAAACACAATAATTAATTTAAAAAGGTAACTATTTTTAGTTTATGTACTTTTTTTCTGGTCATGCTTGGCTCTAAAATATGTAATTGGCTAGAAATATTTTTTTAGGTATATCAATGGTCTAAAATTAGTTTTATATTTACTTTTTTGTGGATGTAAAATCAACAAATTGTGCATCTATAATTTCCAGGCTTGGAAAACAGACAATAATTAGTAATAAAATTCAAATATTCTCAGTTAATGCACTTTTTTTTCTGGTCATGTTCAGCTTTAAAATATAGAATTGGCTAGAAATTGTTCTTTTTTTAAGGCATATGAGACTAAAATTAATCTTACATGTATTTAGCATTTTTCTCTATAATTTAGTTTGTTTTGTTATCTAAAGATACAAATTCTGTAGACATAAAATCTGAAAATTGTGCATTTGTAATTTCCAGGCCTGGAAAACACACAATAGTTAACAAAAAAGTACAATATTCTTAATGTGCATTTTTATGCTCAGATCTAAAACATATAGCAGGCTAGAAATTGTATTTATTTATTTTTATTGCAAAAAAAAAACCTATTTCTATTTATTGCTCTATTTTGAAAATTCCTTATCTAGTAATGCCAAACAAATTGATGAAAATTAGTTCGATTTATGAAAGCGAAAAGCACAGAACAAACATTTAAAAAGACGTCCATCTGAATATTACAGATTTTTATTTGCATTACAAAACAAAAAATTGTGCATTCCAAGACGTCAACATACAAAAAAACACTGCATGACTTTAAAGCATTTGAGCAAGTCAACCAAGGTCACAAGAGATGTTACAAGAGCCAGTCTCTGTTACGTGTCACTCAAACTCTTAGCCCCGCCCCCTCGCCACTTATCAAACCAGTGAAACTGGTGAAGCTTCACGCCAGGCTCCGCCTCCTCCTCACCCATATCAGCAAACTTCATGAGAATATCAGTGGTGCGGTTTACAAAAAGAGGAGTACGTGGGCACAGAAACATAGGGCTTGTACGGACGTCTGCATTTTTTTGGGTTGTCCAATCACAATGCGACTTAGGTCATATTTTTCCGTTAAAAGTTAAACAGCGAGAAGACGTGAAAAAGAAGGCAATGTGGAATGTACAGTGCATAGAAGTGTGCCGAGCGAGGTTCATGACGAATCAGCCTGTTTCTCCTGTTCGATGGCTGAAAGACAAGAGCAGAGCGTTATTTGTTAGCCTCGGGTTGCACCGTTTAATATTCACGCCTCAAAAAAAGTGTGCGAAATCGTACTTTCTTTAGACGGCAAAGGATTTTTCTCCTGAGTTTCTGTTTTCTTCAGCTTGGTTTTGTCAAAGCTGGTCACCTCCTCGAGATTTGGCTTGTCAGACATGTTTGCAGTGGGTCTGAAATCAAATGACAGGAAATGGCTTGCTGTTAATGATGACACACACACACACAAAGAGACAAATGCACGCAGACACAAGGCCTTATGACTAATACAGAGACATGCAACATTAATATTCATATTAGTGCACAACCAATATGGGCTTTTCCAATACTTTGTTTCCCTAATCTGTAATATTTGGCATCCTAATGTAACAAAATGCACTTAAATGTGCATTGCAGAAAAAATAAATAAATGCAACAAAAAGAACAAAAGCTACAGTCTTGTTTTGATGCTACAATGTAATAACTGTGGTCAAAGGAAACGCTGGTGTTGCATCACAGTCTTGAGTGTTTGGAATGTAACCACCGCCCTTTCCCGCTCATATTTCACTTCATATCAACATTTCTATCTGTAAAAAATCATTTAAGCGTTTGCAACGATCTGAGTCTATTTGCAACTCACATTTATGCATTATTTCCCCTTTTGGCGCATTGTAGAAAAACTGATCAAGCTCATCAATCCTGAACAAAGAAACTACAGGAGCCTCATCTATTGTCTCTGATTGATATGTCCAAAGAATCACATTTTACCTATAGCATATTTAAGTTTTGTCACATTTCCTGCTAGTGATTGTAAAACGGATGCATTAATAATGTGATGCATTTTGCCAAATATGCATAAGGGCGAAACCAGCTTATGAAAATGCATTCGGATTGACATTACAGACTATAATCTAAAAGATAGGGAACGATATGCATTTTAAAAGCTTAAAAGCTCACCAGAGTGTGTGGTAGTTGAAGTGCTGTATTCTCCAGCGGATGCAGCAGTGTGAGGAAAAGCGCAGAATCACTGGATTTATACGCAGAGATATGCAAATCACGTGACTGACGTCACCGCACCGTTCGACGCCACGTTACTTCGCAGAGTCCGTATGCATATATAAATCAACCAGCTGGATAATCAGAATAAAGGTTTTAGTTCAGAAACATTGGAAAAATGCATGCATTTGAGAATTTAGCAGTGAGAAAACGCACGCGGAACTGAACGCCCTCTGAGAGCAACGCTGCTGTTGTGCGACAGCGACATCTGCTGGACATATTTAGAACACAACTATAAAATCTTTACATAAATATTTAATAATAATTATTATTTTTTGAACGGAACAATTTTTTTTTTTTACTGAACAAAATTCAATTACAAACATTTATGGCATACTTCTCTTATATTTTGACATGGGGAAAACGTTCTGTTGTGTTTCTTAAAATATGCAAAACTCTGAAAAGCTGAGAATATCACAATTTTTTTTTTTTTTTTTTGAAATGCGATTTAAGACAATTTATAAATGAAAAGGTGCCCTTTTTTTTTTTTGGCTTGGACCAAATGCTGCACATTTCTTTGTGAAATTGAAATATGTCAAATAACAAAACTGAGTTGAAATTTTAAAATTAACCCCAAATCAAATGAATAACAAAAATAAAAGAATCTCTTCATATAAACAAACTAAGGTTTTTCCTGTGCTCTTTCCATTTAAAATTAGAGGCAACGACTGGATTTTAATCACGATCCAAACAAAGATGCTGCATACATTCAGCATGAGCATTTTTTTATTTAAATTAGATTTTATAATTTTGAAATTTGAAGCAAAAACAGAATGGTTTGACTTCAGTTTTGTGAAACTATGAAACCGTGGTCAAAATGGCGGGAAAAAGCACAGAAACAACAACAAAACACAATAAAAATATAATTTGTTGTAGATGTCCGTTTTTTCACCTCCTTATTGGTTAATTTAATTTTGTTGTATTATTGTACTTATGCAGAGCACGAGCAGCATACCACTGTGTCCCTGATAGTTTACAGTAATTTTACTGTAAAATTTCAGCAATGTCGTGTTTTCGCCATACCAAATTCGCGAATAAATAATCGAACAGACTGGTTTGCAAGAAGGTCTGAAATTGTTCGCGATTGAGTTTGTAGCACTGAACCGTTTGCAGAGGTTCCTCACACTGTAACGTGATATTATTTTTACAATCTACTGTCACTGTACTTTAGGAAACAAAACTTGCAAATGCCATATATTGTTTGTCAATGATTAAGAAGCTTTTTATTGCTTATGAACTACTGTACTGCAAGGGCAAACTATTATATCATGTACATAGCAGTCTGGGCAATATGGACACTGGACAAACCAGACATATTATCCATACAACAGATAATAAAATGTATGCATGTTTTTTTTTTTTTTTGCATATTTACCCAGTAAAGTCTGTTCAACAAGACCAGATATTACAGCAAATATTAAGCTGTAAATTGATTCTTTTTTTAAATACACTGCACAACTCCTGCCTTTTGTCAGGCTAACGCTAAGCTTATTTGTTTTGTGTTATGTAGGTCCACATGCACCAGACATGTATAAAAGAAACTGTATTTTAGCTGGCATGGGAGGAAAGCTGATCTCGAGCGTAACAGGAAGTATGTGTGATCAGTTCCTGTTAGCAGCTAGCAGACTATTTAGAGACATTTGAGCAGTTCCTTGCAAAATGCGCTGCCCTTTTTCATCATTTTGTGATGAGAATAGGAGACAGATGCTCCTTGTTAAATGTTTCCTTGCATCTCTTTCTTGAGTGTGTGTTTGCAAAGAGACACAATGAAGTTTAAGAGGTTGGAGTTTGTTTTAATAGTTTGAATTTACATTTTACAAGATTTTACTAATTGAAACATTAGTGAGCAAGTGAAGGATTGATCAAGCTCTTTTCATCTTGAAATTTCAAAATACATGCACAGATCAATTTAAAATAAAATTTAAAAAAAAAATGACTAACAAGAAAATATGCTGCCTTTATTCATCATTTCGTGATGGAAATTAAGAAAACAGATGCTCCTTGTTAAATGTTCCTTCGCATTTCTCTCATGTGTTTGTATGTGTGCAAAGAGAAACAATGAAGTTTGGACTGAATTTTAAATAATTTTGTTTCAACAGTTTGGATTAAAATTTTACAAGTGAGATTTTCTTTCAAAAACCTCTTGAAACCTCTTTTTTCTCTGAATATTACTTTTCAGCTCTTGGTCTGTGAATTGTATTTTGTTATGGATGTTTGCTATTTGTCTAATTTTATGTATGTATTTATATATTTTTATTTATTTTTCCTAACTTATGCTACCATGGTATAAACTGTATCATTATTATTATTATTTTAAAAGTCCACAAATGCACACACACACACACACACACACACACACACACACACACACACACACAAACAGAAACACCTGTTCTTTTCTGGTGCACTTTTGCACTTTGTCTTCACTTTATACAAAAATCTAGAATAGTAAAATAATCATTTTCATCGAGATTCATTGATAGTTTCTCAAGGCTATTCGCTTTCTACTACACAAATTGCAAAAAAAAAAAAAAAAAAACTATAAAGACTAACAAGATATTAATTTAGTTTCTGTAGCTCGAACCATGTTTATGCATCGTTCCTCCTACTTAGTGGTGAAATATCTGCTGTAGAGTTCGCTGTACATGGCCTGGTTGTCCACCCGGATGGCGTTCCGCAGCGACTGCCAGAACCAGGCTTCAGCGGACGGTGAATGCGGCCACTCGAGAATGCTGCGCCCGCAGAGCCGTCTCCGCAGCCGCAGAAAGTGCGAGTGCTGCAACACAGGCTCCAGGAGTAGCAGCACGATCACGTCCTCGTTATCCTCCAGAAGCCTCTGGTGCGCCAGGAAGATGGCCAGCTTAAAGGAGCCGCTGTTCACGTAGCGCTCGGTCAGGACGAAGACGGTTTTGCGGCTGTGCTGGATGCTCTGCGTCAGACTGTCCAGAACGGGAGAACCGGGAATCCAGTCCCGTTCCTCCAGGCAAATGGGCAGGAATCGCTCGCCTTGTTCCTCCAGCTGCACTCGCAGGTGACTGAGCACCCAGTCAGAAACCTGCAACATCCACACTTATTGATCTGAACTGAATCAACACTTGAGCTGAATAATGACACCATTTCTGAATGTTCTCAGAACGTCCAGTTTTTAAATGACTTAAAAAACGTTTTTCTTGTTTATGCGAAGGTTGGCAAAAACATTAAGGCAATGTTCCGTTTTATCATTTTAAAAAACATTATTGGAATGTAACATGGCAGGACTTAGGGGGCCGGGGGGGGCATACACACTACAAATGCCCTCAACTAGAACATCATGGAGCAAAAATTAAAATATACTAAAATAAACACAAAAATTCAAATATACTTTGAGGTTCATATATAGTACTATTACACTCTAAAAAATGCTGGGTTAAATATAACCCAGTGCTGGTTTAAAAAGGGACAAACCCAGCTATTGGGTTGTTTTGACCCAGCGGTTGGGTTGTTTTGAATAATCTAATGTAATCTAAGATGACCCCTTTAATATTGAGAACGATTTTTAGAACTATATCTTTATCGTTATCTTTATAGTTATTGTTATTGGTGTGAACGGAGCTTAATTCTATGTATGTCTGCACTATCATGTAGCCCATGTTTGCACTATGTGTGTACTTTCTTCTGCACTGGAAGCTCTTGTCGCCAAAGTCAAATTCCTTGTGTGTGTAAACATACTTGGTAATAAAGCTTCTTCTGATTCTGAGAACATTATTAAAGACCAGATAGCTGTGAATGAACATTATAAGAACATTTAAAAATGTTCTAGGAATGTTTTGCTAACGTTCCCATTAAGTTATGAAAATATTATTTCTGAATGTTCTATGAATGTCCAGATTTTAAATGTTTTAAAAACGTTTTTACTTGGCTATACAGAATTTATGGAAAATTCCTTTTTTATAAGTTTTCAAACATTATGGGATTGTAATTTATTTTTGAATATTTTGAAACTATTAGTAACATTTAAAAACCATTAGATGAACGTCCAACTAAAACGTTTAAAAACACATTGAATAAATAATGTTTTTGTGAGAACATTTTGAGAACATTATTAAAGACCAGATAACTGAACGTTGAGGGAACGTTGCCAGAACATTCTAAGAACATTTCTTGTTAGCTGGGATTGTCTTTTTAGAGCTTTTTCCCAGCTAACAAAAATGTTCTAAGAATGTTTTGCATTCAAGAAAGTTATGAAAACCTTATTTCTGAAAGTTCTCTGAACATTCAAAACATCTAGTTTTTTTTTAATGTTTCAAAATATTTTTTTACTTATGTGAACGTTAAAGAAACATTACATTTTATTATTTTACAAACATTATGACAAGGTTACTTTTTTAATTTGGAACATTTTGAAAACTAAAACGTTTAAAAAAAAGTTCCATGAACAATGTATAAACAATGTTGAGAACATTATTAATGACCAGATAACTGTGAACAAACATTCTATTAACATTACTGGAAGAATGTTAGTTCATAACTTTGAGAAAACGTTGCCAGAACATTCTGAGAACGTTTCCTGTTAGCTGACAAAAAAAAAAAAAATCTAATATTCTAACATTTTGCTAATGTTCCCATTAAGTTACGAAAATGTTATTTCTGAATGTTCTCTAAACATTCAAAATGCCTTTATTTATTTTTTTATTTTTTCGAGGGCTTGATTGTGTTTATGGAGTGCAGTGTAACGTGTTCATGCTTCGTTTTTTTAAAAACACATTATTTTCACATATTTTACCTTTATTCTACACCACTGTTTCCGTTCTCGTCAAAAACACTCTGTTAAGTTCATGGTTTTATGAAGCCCCTCCCTCAGAAATACGCAATGGGCTCAGGCCATGTCCACAGGTACACCAGAAACGGAGTTTTTCCTTCTTCCGTTTTAAAAACAATCTCCGTCCACATGAACCACAAAACCAGTCATAAGGGTACATTTTTTTAAAATTGAGATTTACACACCATCTCAAAGCCGAATAAATAAGCTTTCCATTGATGTACGGTTTGTTAGGATAGAAAAATATTTGGCCGAGATACAACTATTTGAAAATCTGGAATCTGAGGGTGCAAAAAAATCTAAATACTGAGAAAATCGCCTTTAAAGTTGTCCAAATGAAGTTCTTAGCAATGCATATTACTAATCAAAAATTAAGTTTTGATATATTTACAGTAGGAAATTTACAAAATATCTTTATGGAACATGATCTTTAATTAATATCCTAATGATTTTTTGCATAAAAGAAAAATCAATAATTTTGACCCATACAATGTATTGTTGGCTATTGCTACAAATATACCCCAGCGACTTAAGACTGCTTTTGTGCTCCAGGGTCACATATGGTTTTATCCTGATTAAAGCTTTAGTACAGCACAATACATGATTGCGTTGTAGCATTTTTGTAAAGTAATTGTTTAATTTGTAAAAGTAAGAAATGTTTGCTTATTAACAAAATCTAGTGTACCGGCATTGAACTCGCGTAGATTGAGGAAGCTGTCCTCCATAAAATGTGCAGCACAGAGAGCTATATTGGTATTATAATTTTCAGGAACCGAGTTAAAAAATAAATTTGAACCATTTTTAATTTTAACCAACAAAGAGGTCCTGCACTGGGGGTGAATATAACCGTGTTTTGACGGCATGGCAACAACACTCCCCGGGGGCGGGGTTTATGTAAATTTTAGGGTTTGTGATGTCACAAACCCAGGAAGAAGCTCTTTGTTTGTTACCAGCCTTTTTTTGTAGTCCTTAAACAGCGATTTCTTTAAAAGAAAATATCTCCCTTTGCATTGAACTTTGAGCTTCGTAACTTTGCAGACATTGTTTATGCTCTAACAGCAACATCACACACTAACTAAAGTTAAAAAAGTGAATTCGTAATCAACCACCCCTTTAAATATGTATTTTCTTGGTAATGCGAAAATTAAGGGAACATTTCATTTTATAATTTTGCAAACATTATGGGAACGTTACTTTTGAATGTTCTCTGGTCGTTCTGAAACAAGTAATAACATTTAAAATATATTAGACGAGCGTCAAACTAAAACGTTTCAGGAAAAACATTCCATGAGCAATGTATAAAATAACATTTTTGTGCTAATGTTTTGAGAACATTATTAAAGAACAGATAACTGAACGAACATTCTATTAACGATAATGTTTGTTCATAACCTTGCCAGAATGTTCTTGTTAGTTGGATTTACAGCAAAATTTAAGTTTGTCTCATATTTGATGAAATTTGCATCACTGATTCTGTTGTTTTCCTGTTTATTACTGTGAAGCAGAAGCTGTATTGTGTCAATGCAAAATAAATAAAGGTGACTCGACCTGTGTGTCCTTGGTGTCGTAGGTGATGAAGGCATCGTAGATGCAGCTGTCAGAGCTCAGGTGCTGATACCCAGTGAATCTGGCTTTCAAATAGTAGAATAAGTAGGAAACGTCCCAGTAGAAAAGGTGCATTGAGACGGCCATGAAAGTAGTGCATATAATGCAAACAATGGAGAAGAAGTACGCCAGAAAGGCCAACTGGTCATCGATGCATTCTTTAATGTCAAAATGCACCACTGCTAAACCTTTCCTCTCTTCTGGCATGGCACACGTCACTGCAGTCACCAATCTGGGGATCTTCATGTCAGTCTTGCGAATCCACAGAACAAATTCAAGCAGGTTGCATGTGCAGTGGAAAGGGTTTCCGTTGAGCGACAGCGTCTTCAGGTAACTCTCGGTTTCAGATGGAAACGTGGACTGGTTGATGGTTATGAGGTTGTTGTGACTGAGATCAAGATTCTCTAGGTTTACCGCTCCCAGGAGGAATCCACCGAAAAGCTGGGATATTTGGTTGTGCCGCAGATCAAGGAACTCTAAAGAAGGAACATCACTTGACAAGTTACTAGATATTTTAAGGATGTTGTTGTAACTTAAAATGAGCTCTTGGAGACGAGGGAATTGTCTCAAGCTTTCCCAGCTAACATTCGTCAGGTGATTGTGGCTTATTCTCAACCTTTGAATGCTTCGGGGAAGATGTTTATAAATTCTAAGAGGGATCTTCTCGATGTAGTTATAGGATATGTCAAGATAGGTCAGATTGGTCAAGCTTTCGAACAGCCTATCGTAGGTTCTGTCTTTCACCCTCCACATCTTGCCGAGACTGTTCTGCTGGAATTGCAGCTCTTGAAGAGACATGCTTGACATGGTTTTGGTGGTTAGCGTATAGATGCTGTTGTAGCTCATATTTAACACTTTCAAGGAGGGCAAATATTTGAGAAAGTTCAAATTGTGCGTCACGCCTTGTACAGTGAAGTAATGAGGGTTGTAACTAAGATCTAGCACCTCAAGACTCTGTAACTCTCGGAAGGCATAATCGTATGCCAGATCAATTTTGTTGAAGGACAAGTCCAGATATTTGAGGTCTGGGAGCGATGTGAATTCAGATCCATTGGGAGCCGTGGCAAAGCCATTTCTTGAGAGATTGAGGCAAGATATTTTCCCGTATGTCTCAAACTGTTCAGGAGAAATTAAGAACAGGTTATTTCGGCTGAGATCCAACACACGGCCGGCAGCGTAGCACTCTGGTTTTACGAGATCTTTTGGAACGTCAAAAGAATGATCTTTAGGATAAGGTTCTGACATCGAGGGCATCATGGATGAAGATTTTAAACCAATGCCCACGTCTTTACGCAACTCTCCATTTACAGTCACCGGGTAAAGTCTGTTTTCCGAAAGATAGATTAGTTTCACATGTTGAAATTTTTCAAATATGTCCGCTTTTGCACGGACGATGAAGTTTATTCCTACATCCAACACCGTCAGATTTGGTAAACCAAACAGAGAGCTGAAGGT
This sequence comes from Sinocyclocheilus rhinocerous, assembly GCF_001515625.1. Lineage (NCBI taxonomy): Eukaryota > Metazoa > Chordata > Actinopteri > Cypriniformes > Cyprinidae > Sinocyclocheilus > Sinocyclocheilus rhinocerous. Next base: position 65,348 of record NW_015654053.1, read on the forward strand.
CTCTTCTTGGATTTCTCGAAAAACCAAACCTCGAAGGTGCAGCGTCCTCAGCGAGGTCAAGTTCGCAAAGCTGGGCGATAGTGTAACCGTGTCGGGGTAACACTTGAGGGCGTAGTTAAACGAGAGATCGAGTTTTGTCAGCAGTGGCAGATTACTCAGGAAAACATTCTCGGCAACAGCACGGAACAAGAAATTAAACGATAGGTAGAGTTCCTCAAGCTTTGAGATGTTTGCGAACCAAGTAGGATCGATTTTCATGATCGAATTCCCCGCAAGGTGCAGAATCCGCAGCTTTTCAAGGCCGGCAAAGGCTCGTGGATGAATTTCAATGGAAACATTTTTACACTGAATGCATGGATATGGAGCATTATGACATCGTGGACAGTTCCCTTGGATTTTTAGACTTGTCAGATTGTCGAGTCCTTGGAAATCATGCTCTCCGACGTACGATATTCTGTTTGAAGCAAGCTCAAGTGACATCAATGAGACAGGTAAGCCTTTAGGGACTTGAGTTAAGTTGTTGTAAGACAAAGTAAGATGTTTCAACTTGGTCAGGACAGAAAAACTTCCGTCTTCTATATGATAATAACTTGAGCAAGGATTCCAGTAGTAGCAGTTTCTCGAAAGGTAAATGAGTGACAGATTTTGCACATGCCTGAAGGATGTTGAGTTTAACCGGGTTATCTTGTTCTCAACCAGCTTTAGTTCTCGCAGATTCTTTGGAATATCTTTTGGTACATCCTTTAGTCCGATCCCATTGAGCTCCAGTGTATGTAGCTTGGTCATATTCGTAAACACCCCGGCGCCAACAAGAACCTCCTGATTCTTATTCAACCAGTTCAGATTTAGATTGGTCAGATTCGCCAGGTCTCGGAAATCTCCTGCTGTTATGTTCTTGATCTTGTTCTCGGATAGATCAAGGTAGGTTGTGTTTGGTAAGAGCATTGGCACCTTTTTGAGTCCACGTCCACGGCAGTTGACCACAACCGTCATTGCGGTTACATTGTCATGTATATCGCAGGGTTGAGTCTTCAGACTCGCCGTGTCCATTTGACACAGGGTTAGTGTGATCTTCAGTGTCATAATGAGCCAGAGGTCTAATTTTATCACCTGTGGGATATGAAACACAGAGCTTTTAAATGGGACTGAGCAATACAACAAATTGTGACAAAAACATTTTTAGCTTGTTAAAATAATGATTTTTTTTAAATGACGTGCAATTGTCTTTGTAACCATGAACAGCATATGCAAAAGTCTAAGAGCAAGGCGTCTAATTTTATCACCCGTGGGAAAATGAAACTGAGCTATTAATAAAGAAAATCAACATGACATTTTGGTGAACCACACCAAAATGATTAAAACAATGCATTTTTTATGCGCATGACATGCATTTGTCTTTGTAATCATGAACAGCATATGCAAAAGTCTATAAAAGCCATAAATTGCAACTAAGCTCATTTCTTTAAAAACCAATAATATATCATACATAACAATGAATAACTATAGCAGAGGTAAATATTAGCTCATTAATTGAATGAAGTGCACTTCCTTACCATGGTAGCAATGTCTATGTAATGTCCCGGTGAAAGCTATGTAATGCGTAGACCCAATATAACCGGAGTCTGGTGATGTGCATACAGTTGCATTTAGGAAACAGGAAGTTTTGGTTTAACAGTTAAAGATTATTTTAACACTAACAGCTCTAAATGCTACTTGTGATCGGCACCTGGCAGTCCACTGACTAATATGAATGGTTCAGTTTCTGTTTAATGACCATCGTTTGTTTGATGTTTTTCCATTAGTCACATCTTACTGGTTGCTGTGTGGATCAGTACAGCCACTAAGATGAAAGTGGTTTCGTCAGTTGCCAGAATAAGTGAGGAAGTTCTGCTTACATTGTTCCTTGTTCTCAGGGATGCAATGACACAAATCAAATGCACATTTACAAACGTTACAGGGGCTCTCTTTAGAAATCAAAACTGGAGGAGCCCTTTCTCTGTATATTGCCAAATCATAATTTATTTTCTAGACACAATCCCAGTGTTTACAACATCAGGTTTATGCTCAGCTTGCTTCATTATTTATGCAGTTCAAGATATAAGAAAACATGTTAGGTGAAGTTAAAGGTGAAGTGATTTTTCTAGGGTGGCAAGAACAGTTTCCCGAATATCAAGAATCAGTATATGCCATTGTAATATGCAGTCACTGTAAGTCAACCATTCACAGGTTTATTTCCTTATAAAAATGAAACTCTGACTCTGTGGTCACTGCAAAGCTGTTTGTTTGAGTGTTATTTTCAGCAGTTCCTTTTGGTGACACTACTACCTCAGAAATTTCACACTTCATCTTTAAAACTTGAAATTTAATTAACAGTGTTTTTCTAAAGTTACTGATTTTGGCAGAACAAATTGTCTATCTGCATACTCCCTGCAAACCTGCAACAGCATAATAGCATACAAAAGGCACTTGTATAATGGGGATTTGATTATAATAAAAATTTGGCAACACTTTATTTAAAGCCTTTATGCATAATGTATTATAAAAGTTAAATATAACCAAAGTTAAAATGCATTATAATATTTGCAGATTCCTTTTTACATTTGAAAATGGTCATATGTTTCAATGAATTATACTTTCTGAAGGTGTAACAATGAATAGATAAGTATTACAAGGTTTTAAAACTGTGGTTGCAATTATTCATGAAATCATTCAGTGCATTATAGGGTGCATTACAAGGCAAAATTAATGCATTAAAATATTTTATAAGTAATTTTATTTTAAGGCTTCAGGTGCTACTGAAAATTCTAATAGGTATATTGTTATTATTTAGGGCACTTTATAATTCTACTATACTATTCTACTATAATTCTACGTCATTTTTACCTGTATGTTCTCTGTATGTTTTTGAGACATGATAAAGAGGTGAAATTGTTATTTTACGCATAGATCAAGGCTACTTATGTGTATCATTAAATATATATCTATACAGTTTTTGTTTCGTTACCTCATATTTAAGGCAATGACACGCTGTTGTGGTTTTCTCTTTTAATCACTTTCATACCAGTCCCACGAGGACCCTGGGTAAGAAGTCTTTGGAGACCAGGGGATAAGAAAGGCAGATGCCTCGCAGTGTTTCATTTTTGAATAAACTGAAATATACTTAATACTGTACATTGATTTGTTAGCATGATTTGAAAATCCATTCTTCCAGAAAAACAGAAATATTCCAAAATATGATGCTAGAATTTTAGTTTGGAGGACAGGATTAACAAAAACACTGTAATTTAAGACTACAGCAAATTTGACCTGGACATTTAAAACCAACATTAAAACAACAACAAAAACCTGATTAGCGTCCTGACTGGTGAAATGACTGTAAGGATTTATAGGTAGCATAAAATTACTTAAATTAGCATAAAACTACTACTACATAAAACCTACGAGTCAGAGATTTTATAGTTTACTAAAAACCTTTAAAAAAATAATCAAACAAAAATTAAAATTCACAAACAAAAAATATTAAAAACCTCTAAACTTATTTTTTTTTTTCAATTTCCATGATACAAAAAAAAAAACTAAAACTAAAATAAAAATTAAAAACTATATAGACATTTAAAAAAGTGGCAAAAACAGACAACAAAATTAATAAAACTTTAAAATTAAAATTAAAACAGGATATTTAAAAATAAAAGCTAATTCAAAGCATTAATAAGCTATAATAGTATTGCAACGATAATAAAATAACACTGCTATGTATAATAATAACAAAAATAATGATAATGATTAAAACAGTAAAATTTTCAATAAAATAAAAGCAGTAATATCACTAATATTCATTTTATTATTATTATTATTATTATTATTATGGTTGTAAAATCTGCATACATAATAAAGAATAAGCAAAATGCTGTTTTAGTTGAAGCACAATATGTTACACTGCAGGACTGCAAGTCAACTTTCCAAATATATGTCAGCTACCCAGGAATGAAAGTGTATTTTTCAACAAACTCCATTGTTGTTTATTTGTAGTTATATGGACAATAAAACAAAGTCTACCAACATTATGTTAAAGGTTATATGTTTCATTGCTTTCAAATGCAGAAATGAAGCTACAAAGCTTCCAATGTGTCAGCAAGTCCATGGAGTGTGTCCCAATCACAGCGTTTCCTGGAAGAGTTTGTTGTATTGCTGACTCTCAGTTGCCATGACATTTCTGAGACTGAACCAGAAGTACCTCTGTGCTTGAGGGTTCCTCGGCCACTCGAGAACTGATTTTTTATACAACCTCTTTCTCAGTCTGAGATACTTGGATTGACAAGGCATTTTCTCCAAGAATATCAGTACGATAACATCATTCCTTTCATCCATGAGTCGCTGGTGGGCCAAATAAAATGCTGTCCTGAAGCTCCCACTCCTGATGTATCGTCCAGTCAGAATGAAAACAGTGCGTTTACTCAGTTGTATGCTTTGGGAAAGGTTTTCAATGAGGGGACATCCAGGAACCCAGTCCCGCTCCTCCAAACAGAGTTGCATCCTCGGATCGCCCTTGTCCTCCAGGTGAATGCGAAGCTCTTGCATGACCCACTCGTGAACAGCTAGATCAGTCGTATCGTAGACCACGAAGGCATCGTAGACGGTGCTGTTGGAGGACAGCCGGCGGTATCCCTTGAGTTTGGCCAAGCAGAAGTGGTAGATGTACCAAGCATCCCAAAGAAAGAGATGGCTGGAGATGGTGAGCGTGAGGATGCTAAGAATCACAGAGGTCAGTAAAATGCAGAGGATGATGGATAGGGAATTGTGTTGGCAGGCCTGGATGTTGAGGAAAATCACACTCTGACCTTTTTGGGCACTCGGTGAAGCGCAGGTGACGTCCGTTGCGAGGCGCGGGATGTTCACGGACGTCCTGTTGATCCATCGGACAAACCACGTGGCATTGCAGGAGCACACAAACCGGTTGTTGTTCAAGTAAAGGGTCTGCAGCTGGTCTATAACATTTTCCGGGAAACTCGACTCTTCGATGAACTGGATGCGATTGTAACTGAGATCCAGGACCTTGAGGCTGAATGCATCCTTGAGAAAATTGGGAGTCAGTTTTACAATGCTGTTCTTGTGTAGAACCAGAGTTTCGATTGATTTCGTATAGTTAGACAAGCATGCAGGAACATCCGTCAGGTGATTCCCACTGAGGTCTAACAGTTTTAGGTTTTTTAGGTACACAAGGCCCTCCCAATGAAATGACTTCAACCGGTTGTTAGTGATGTACAGCTTTGTGAGGGTCTCTGGAAGACCTTCAAAAACTTCTAGTGGGATGAAGTTCAGGTTGTTGCGAGAGATATCAAGAGACTTCAAGGTCAAAAGTTTCTTAAAGTAGTTGGCGTACCTCGTGTCTCCATCTCTCCACAACATATCAAGACGGTTCCCTTTAAACTCCAAATGTTCCAGAGTAAAACTCTCCATTTCTGTGTTCGTAGATGTCGAGATTTGATTATCATTCATGATTAATTTGCTCAGTTTACCCAGGTTCTTTGTAAAATTCAGCATGTGAGTTAAACCCTCAGCTACGAAGTAATGACTGTTACGGCTGATATCCAGAACCACCAGGCTGCTCAGTTCCTGAAATGCTGAAGAGAACATCAAATCCAGACGATTGTCCGAAAAGTCTAGATATTGTAAATTCTTCAACTGGACAAACTCAGAACCGTTCAAACTCTGGCTCATGGCATTCCCAGAGAGATTTAAACACCTCAGCTCACCAAGATCCAGAAATCTGGAATGAAGGAAAAATATGTTATTCCTACTAATATCCAACGTTTTTCCAAAGAAACTACATTTGTTGTTGAAAGGACTTGAAATCCAGAGTTCCTTGTCCTTGTATTTGCAGCTGCGTGCATATTCGTCATAAAGGAAGTAGTGGATATCCTTCACTTCTCCATTGTGGTACTGGGCACCTTGAGACATTGGGGAACTGTAATGGTTTTCTCTGTGGTTAGAAAGTGAAGTTTCTCCTTGAGAAGGCATTGAGATCTTGTTGTCAGACAAGTTGATGATTTTGAAGCTTTTCAGGTTCCTCAGGAGGCTGAGATGTGCTATCTTTATGAAGTTTGTGCCAAGATCAATGACCTCCAGTTTGCTCAAATTAGCCAAAGGTTGGATGTCTTCCTGTGTGAGTTCTTGAAACACATACCCTCTGATTCGTAGGACCTTCAGAGATTTAAGGTGATGGAATGATCTTGAAAGGTTGAGGGATGCAGGATACACCTGGAGCTCGTAATTGAAAGACAGATCCAACTCTTCTAGATTAGGCAACAACGAAGGAAAGGAGGTGCATGTTATCTCCTTAGCCAAAAAGTTGCTTGAGAGGTCTAGAAGACTAAGTTGAGTTAGGTTTTGAAACCACTCCAAAGGGATGTGCGTTAAAGAATTACTATGAAGTCGAAGAGTCTTTAGGTTCTTCAGGGTTTTGAAGGAGTTTGGATGTATCTGAAGGGGAGCATTATTTGGGCATGGAACGCATGGGAAAGGTGCATTATAACAACGTGGACAATTCCCACTCAAGTCCAGTATCTCCAGCTCTGTCAGGTTGTGAAATTCCATCTCTGTTATTGTCTGAATATTGTTGTTGTACAGGTACAGCTCTTTGAGGCTAGATGGTAGTTTGTGGGGGATGTAGGACAAGTTGTTAGACTTCAGAGAAAGCAAAGTCATCTTGTCAAGCTGCACAAACGCATCCTTTTCAATGTAATATGATGTGTTGCACGGGTTACGGAAGTAGCAGTTCTGGCCGAGATACAGCGTCTGGATATTAGTCAGTTCTGTCAGGTTCTCCTTAAGGATTGAATAAATACTATTGACCTCGAGACTCAGAAGCACTATGTTGGGAGGAAGGCCCTTGGGTATGCTGGACAGCTGGTTACCATCCAAATAAAGCGACTTGAGGTTCTTTAGCTTCCAGAACGTGCCGTTGTCAATCGTCAAGCTCTGGGTGCAGACGCGGTCTTTCGGCCCGACCTTGATTGGTACGCAGTTGCAGCGCAGGTCGATCTCAGTGATGTTGTGCAGTTTGTGAAACGAATCGTTCGTAATATGGGGTATGTGGTTGATCGTTAGCGTCAAATTGGTGGTATTCGTTGGGATTCCCAAAGGAACTTCAGTTAGGTCTCGTTCAGTGCAGTCGACGCTAACCTCACTCCCGTTACTAGCCAGAGAAACATCACACTTCAGACTTTTGGGGTACCACTTGGCTGCATCCAGAAAAGAGATGAGAACAGCAAAGATGATGTATGTCTTCTCTTTCATCTGAAAGAGGAAGATAGCAGGTGTTAAAATGTAGAATAATGATAAAATATGAACTCATGAGTCTACATACAGTAATTGTCATTTGTAAACTTGACACATTCCTACTCGTTATGCACTCTCAGGAAAAAAAATAAGGTAAATAGCTGTCACTGGGGAGGCAACCGTTCAAAAATATACACATTTGTATCTTATGTACCCCTAAATTGTGCATATTAGTACCTAAGGTGCTGATAGTAGTACCAAAACTGTACATGTTAGTACATTTTGAAAAGGTACCATATATATACATGAGTGAATGAAGTATGTTTTTGGCCTGCAGATCTTTACATAGCCCTGTTTAACACATTTTACATGTTTACAGTAACAAAACAAATATTTCCCACCAAAATCAGTGTACAAAATGTAAAAAAAAAAAAAAAAAAAGTAGATTTTGGTCTAGCTGATATTTCTGATATAGTTTTAAATAAATGAAAATAACAAAAATTTTAAAACATTCAGGAAATAAACATGACATTTAATGAATAAGCTGCATATTAAAAAATGCACTTGCAGTAACTACCTCAGAGCATCTTTGTTTTGAGACAATCATTATATGAGAGAGCTGATTACTGTAAATGAAATAAACATTCAATTACTCACCATCTTCATCAGACCTGGGATTCTTTTTTGACGTTTGTGACTTGTTGTTCGGTACTTTTGCTGGTTTGTCAAGTTGTACACCCTGTGCTACTTGAAGAACAGGTGTTATTGACCAATGTTAAACCACAAAAAAATTACAAACAAAAGTGAGAGTGGATATATTTAAACAACATAACTTCCCCTTGCAAACAAAGTTGTTCTGAATCTTTTTCCTTGTAATTATGTAAAGTGATTATATTACCCAACTATTACCTATCAGCATTGTTATCTTAAATTTTTATGATGTATAATTAATGAATTATATGTCATTAGAACAATATTGTCACTGAAACACCACCATAAAGAGGAACAACATTACTTTCGTCCTTTATCTCATGGGACGAGTTTCTGTACTAGAGATTAAGCAAACAAATGTCAGGGGTTTGCTCAAGTACTGCTATGATTTCCTCATAAATGAAAGCAAAACCAGAAAAAGTGAAGCACTTCAATTATGAAATGACCAAAAATATTATCTCTGTCCAACACAACAGTGGCTTCTTCAGCACACAAGGAGAGGAAGAAAAATTAGAGAAAAGAAAGACGGAAGAATATTTCAAACTATGTCATTCACACGCTATTTATAAATTAATTACTGGCATATGACAGGAAATAAAAGAAAGACAGCACGAGATCAGTTTTCAAGCTGAAATATTTAATGAAGATGATTCAACTAAAATACATTACGTTTATTATTTAAAGTCAACATGAAATCAAAATGGACCTACTTACATTCTTAAATAACTTTCCTGGTTTTACTGGGAATGACTCATCAGTGCATGTTATTCTAAATAAATAACAACAATCTGTTGTAATATTTCATCAAAATTTAGTAACTTAAGCACAAAAATTATTTACCATTCACTTTCACCATCCTCACAGATAAAATCCTGTCCTTTTCTTGATAAAATTACACTGGGAAATATGTCAGATGACAGTAGTAAAATAGATGGAGAATGATACTTCATGTTGACTTTAAATTACTTAAGTAAATATATGCATTAGCCAGTCAAATAAGAACGGCAAATGAAACTGTGCAAGTTGCGAACATAATAACAGTTTACAGATCATATAGTGGCTTACATTTTCATATTTTTGAATGTGAAGCTCTTCTGTTATGAAGTTTAAAATAAACACATAGAACAAAATGGATGTGTCTATCAGGTGCTGTGGTTTAAACGGTCTTTTAAAAATTCTATGTATTGTAGAATACTTCCTTTTCATTTTACATATTACACAAAATATACACAAGCACTGTTATCACAGTGGATCGCAATGGCCGGATTATCTCAATCTTCATGACAAACGTACAGTATGCGGGATATCATATGGCTTTAATATGGCTAAATAAAAGCAGTGATTTTCGACATATGGCCATTGCTGCAACCAAATAACAGCGTACCGAATGCAAATGTAGTTTTGCTTTGGTCATCAAAATAACTTTCCAAAGCCTCCACGCAAAGTAAATAAAGTGACTTCCTGAATCGCTTCAGCTAGCGCTTCAAAATGTCCTTTTGCTGCTTAACAAAAAATCCTCAGAGCACAAAAGCTCCGCACATGCTTTCTTTGAGAAATGTGGCTAAAATAGACATATTAAGTGACCAGTGCAAGAATTTCTCAGAGCAATGCACAGTTCGTATGTCTGGATTGTGTGTCGTCCAAAAGAATCAGGAGATGAACTTGCCTTGTTCCAATGCTTGTTGTCTTAAACTTGTTTTCTGTGCAGAACGTCAAACCATCTGTCATTCGCTTCCACTTCAGAAGATTAAAGTCAACAAGAAATCAAAATTCACCCCATTTACTTTCTTAATGCACATTTGTGTCATTCCAACTCCTCTCCAACAATTCTGGCACAAAATGCCTACTTTTCGCAATCCAAATCTGGTGGATACAACAAAGTGTCACATTATGGCAGTAACATGGGTTTTGAGTTTCATGTTGACTTTAGGAACGGCAGGGTTGTAATCCTTCCATGGTTGATTACCGCCATCTACAAGTTGCAGTTTCCATAAAAAGTGTCAATGCTCCCTGAGCCAATAGTTGTCTTATTAAGATTCCCTTTCTGGCTCCCTGAGGCAACCAGAGCGGGGGTCATTTGAGGCCAAGTGCAAGAATAAACAGAGAAGCATTCAAGACCTCCGATCACCTCTGATTTGGCACATAGGAAACTGTGCTATGGATGAATATGGACATATCGTGAGAGAAGACGACGATTCTTCTGTTTTATCTCCATCTGCAGCATGCTACACTGGGGGAGGAAAAAGAGAGGGATAAATTAGTCGGCCAGTATAATGTCTCATAATTTCATGCTTCTGGATCTCTGAAATCCCCCTCAGAGTTCCTGCTCATCCTGATTCAGCATGATAAGCTAATGACCGAAATGAATGACGTCAATGATCCTGCCCAGGATACTTCAGAAACGGTCTACACAAGGCTTAATGTTTCAAATCAGGGAATTCTAATTACATCCTAAGACTTAAAATCTGCAAAATAGTAATTCCTGATTAAAAGGTGAAGTGGTCAATTTCTGCGCCACTAGTGGTACCGTATAGAATTGCAATCTGACTTACAGCACACTGACTCTAAAGCGTGAATATTTTCACTTTTAATCAATATTAAACATCAATTTAATTCATTTGCACAGCTATTTTCATAACACAAAAACACTGCACCCTTAAATGTAGTTAGCTACTTTTCATTACTAACTAAAAGTGTAGCTAACTACGTTTTAAAATGGTAATGGAAGGAATAGTTCACACAAAAATGAAAATCTTATCCTCATGTTGTTCCAAACTGGTTAGAATTCCTTTCTTCTATTGAACACAAAAGAAAATATTTTGAAGAAAGTCGGCTACCAAGCAGTTGCTGATAGCCATTGACTTCCATAGTATTTTTTTTCCATGCCCTTTTATAATTGGCATAAATATTCACCCCCTTTTAATATGACATGTCAGACTCGCCACTGGTGCTACCTTTTGGTTGTAAGTCACATAAGTTAAATAGCTTTTGTGTACTCAAGTACCTTCAACTGATTGTATCATAAGTGAGTCATCACTGTGGAAGACCATGAAGAAAAAAACCTCCAACAGCTCTACGAAACAGTAATTGAAAAGCACCAGGCAGGGATTTCCATGTCTTTGAGCTTCCCTTGGAGTAGCAGTTAAATCGATAATTAAGAAATGGGAAAATATGACGCAGAAGTAAATGCACCAAGAGCAGGGCGTCCTCAAATGGTGTGTCACTGTGCATGGAGGAGACGGTGAGGGAAGACACCTAGAGACCAATGACAAGTCTGAAAGAGTTACAAGCTCCAAGACTGTGCAAATAACAACTGCTGCTACCGCTGAAGAGAAGCTACTGTTAAAAACATCATGCAATATCTCTGTTACAGTTATGCCAGAAGACATGTGGGAGCCTCTGAAGACTAACCTATCAGACTAAACAACATTTTAGCATAAGCCAAATAATGTATAATCAGAAATACACCGTCTCCACAGTGACTCATGCTGTGAGGATCTTCTTTTGAAGGTTTTGAGGCTGGAGGGCCAAATAAATGCAGCAAAATATAGGAAAATCATGAAGCCTGATGGAGTCAGCAAGACACCTGGTACTCAAGGAAAATTAGTTTTCCAGCAAGACCCCAAGCATAAAGCCAAAGATACACAGGAATGACTTCAAAACAACAACTTGTATGTCCTTTAGTGGGCAAGAGTCCAGGGGCCAGTTGCACCAGTTTTGCGCAAATTACAACTTAGCCTAGTTTTGACATAAAGGAGTACTAAGTTGCAACTTATGCACTACTAAATGTTTTTCCATTGCACCTTTAAATGCAGTTAAAACATAACTATTTATGGAAGCCTCTGACCAGGAGTAATGGTTGGAATAAAATATCAAATTGAATTGCATTAATAAGCTCTTGTTTTACCTGACAAACTTAAATTCTTTAGACATACAGTATAAGATTGACAGTTAGACTCGTTTACATTTTAAGAGAGAGCATATTATGTGATTAATTTCTTTGTTAATGAACCCAAGCTAACACAGTGCGCTTCTGTGTGCATGTCAAATAAAATTAGTCATAATAAATACATTTATTGTGTTCTTGTTGTATCGGTATTTAATGATCCTTATTCATTTCAAATACAGTTTCTCATAAAAAATGTCTATTATGCTATTCATGATTAAGTAGTATCGTATGTCAAAGGAAATTTATTTTTACCATTAGTTATGCAAGGCAAAAGAAGTTAGAATGAAGAATATACTGAAACTCACAGTACTTCAAAAACTTCTGCTCAAGCTAGTTTTCCCAACACTTTGTGGGACAATTAGTCAGATTAGGTTAGCTTCAGTTTAAATCAAGACGAGGGCTACAAAAACCCTTAACTTGCTCACCAGCTCCAACAAATTGTTAAATGATTCAGCTGCTGACCAACAATGTGAGTCTCTAATTCCACATGGTCAAGCTTTGCAGTTTCTACGTAACAGAAATTAACAGAAATATAACCGTGTCATTAGGTTAGTTGAATGTAACATTTGACTTGTTAAAGTTTCAAGCTTGCAGTACCTGTAGTTTCCCTGATCTTGGGCAACCTTTGGCATCCCTCTCGGCCCGACTCTTGGCCAGCCTGTCCATGGTGCTTCCGCAAAAACGTTTCATCTATGTTCTGAGTTGGATATCCAAGACCTTTCAGAGAGGACTCTCCGTGCAGATGGACGCTATCTACCGTGCACAGAGGAGAGTCCATTGGTGTCACGCAGCTACTGCTTCCTGTACTGCTGCCGGCATCGATGGACGAACACTGGGAACTCTGCAGGGAATGAATTCCCTCGCTCTGTAAAGCCGACATCCTTTTGGACAAGTGGTACTCGTATAACCGTGTCACTTCCTGTTCGGATGAAGCCACCTTGCGCTGTTGATGTTCGTTCCGGGCTCTCTCAATCATATATTGTTTTTTGGCGGGGGAACTTGTGTTCAAGTCTATCGAGTCCTTCAAACTGACTTTTTGCGTTACCCTGTCTGCATGCAATGGACCGCCATCGCCAACCACCTCAGAGTAAATATGCTCTTCAGATTTATTATTCAAAATCATATGCAATCTTTGATTGCTTTCTTGAAAAGCGTAAGACATCCTCTCCAAGTCAAAGGGACCTGAACGTTGGGAATCCCGTCCATTGAAGTTGTTGTACATCCCAACAAGATCCTCCGATTCTGTGATATTCATCTGACGGGCTTCCGCTTGGGCGCACAATTTCATCCCGCCGTCTTGCTCCTTGATCTTCCCCTGTGACATTCCCATCATCACGTCCCTGTGCATTTTGTTGAAGTAGTCCGTCAACGACTTGGTTTCCATTGTTTCTGGCTCCATTTCGAAATGGTCCGAGCGGAGAGTGGCAACCGCGGCGGACTGGGAGTCGTCTAGAGACACCCGTACCTCACACGGCACCAATCGAAACTCGGTCTCCTCTTCGGCTAGAGTTTGGTACCCTTCGGCTGTGGCTACTAACATTTTCAGAGAGTTTTCGGAGAGTTTCTGAGCTGCGGCCAGCTCCGAGCTCTCCGTCATTTCGGACGAATTTGTCTCGTTCCCAGAATCAGAGGAGGACTCAGGGCTAAAGGACCGAGATATTTCTACACCTGTGTGTCACAAAGAGACAAACATTTTAGCCATCACACCATACACACGTATATTTTAAAATAGTTTATTTGTACAAAACGTTGAAGGCTATGAAATGCAACAAATAAGAACACAAATAATGAAATACATGAACAAAAATTAACCACAAATTATAAGGAGATCACATTTACATTGCTAATAAAACGAATGCACACACAATACATGGCATGGAGTTTGCATTGAAGACAATGGAATACGGAACAACGAAACCAAAATAAAGGAATGGCTGGAAGGTTGTACAACGTCAATGAATAAACGTTACTATAGTGTAAGAACCTGAACTATTGTCCGATTGTGGATGAGACTGTTCCTCAGAGGCCGCCAAGGCCTCTAGAGCTTGTAGTGTGGAGACAACGGCGTCATTGAACACTTCCTCGGTTCCACCGGCCACTTGCGTTGGAACCGAATCGATCAGCGACACAGGGATGTCGTTTTTTAAGCCTTTTCGCTCTTGGTGATCATCTTCATCTGAACTATCCCTGAACCCTGGTGGCGGAGCGGCAATTGCCAAGTTTAGCGATTGCAGCAGGTCGTCGCTGTCCTCCTCGTCGTTGCCCTCCGGTGGCGGCGGAAGCGAAGTGAGGTCAATAATGTCGTCGCTCGATTCCGAGAGCGACAGGAGAGAGTTCACCTTGTCCTTCATCTCTTCCATCATCATCATCATCATGTCCTCCTCGCAACTAATGTCATCGTCATCCTCGGCGTCATCCGTAGTCTCGGCGTAGCAGATATCGCGCAGCAAAGGCTCCTCGATGCCTTCCGTCGTACCGAAGATCTTGGCGTCCCCATAGACCATGTTGGAACCGTACTGGAAGCCGTCGACCTCCATTGATGCTTCCAGCGGCTTGTAGTCCTTCTGTTGCGCGTACATGTATCGGTGTTCCTCCAGCACTTCTGGGATGTCCTCCATCAGTCTTTGGTATCCCAAGTTCTGAGGGTTCACAAAGTCCAGTGGAGGATCGCTGAATATGAAGGACACCTTGGCGCTTCTGGGCGACTCTTGAGGTTTGCCTTTTGGGACACTGAAGTAGGGCTGAGGATGCATGTGACTTCCTCTGCTCACCCTCTCCCCATCCCCGTGCATGCGATGCTGCGGCTGGTGCATTTCAGAGACTGTGGGGGAAATATCAAACTCTCTTCGCCCACAGATGGCGTATTCGTGGTGGGGCTCATCACATGCACTGCAGGAACCGTAATTCCAGTCAATTGCCTGGTAGTTGTGCTTGACCCTTGAGTCTTGTCCTTAGACGTAAACAAAAAAAGGAGAAGACACCAGTGTCAATGAGTTATTAAAGTATCAGATTCACACCAAAACAATTTAATTAAGTGGTTTCTTAAACTTTTTGACTCTTAGGACACCCACTGTCCAACATAATATTCCAAGGCCCATTATATTGGCCAAAATATTATGTTATATTAGCAAAAATATTTTTGTCAAGTATGTCAGCTGTAATTATGACAAAGCTGGTTGTTTTCAAACTATTTTGTTAACATAAACTGTAAGTGTTGATACAGTATATTAAATTAATTTAATCATGATTGATTTTGTGATTACAGACGTTTCAAGAACTGTGTGTTCTTCAATAAAAACAATAGTTATTGAAGTGGGAAAATAATTATTATTCAGTTTGCATCTTGCATGTTAATTTAGTTAATTTAATTTCAACATTTAATAATGCATTATTAAAACCTGTTAATATTATTTTAATAGACTAACATGACCTAACAATGTACAGCTGTATTTTTGTTACATAATTTGCCATAACAAATAAATACTGTAACAAATGTATTGCTCATTGCTAATTAATGTTAGTAAATGCATTAATCAACTTTAACTAATGGAACCTTATTGTAAAGTGTTAACCATAAATTCATCATTTAAAGTTTGCTGGTGCTACTTTGAGTTGAGTTGATTTCAAGATGATAAATGAACTGTTATATATTATTTAGTGCATGTACATGCTCTTACCTGCAGTGTTACTGTTGTTCGCCATGTTGAAGATGGACCTCCGTGAATCGACCAGCAGCCTGTAATAACCGGCAGTCAAACACGCCAGGTTCATAGCGTCACTGGATTCCATTATAAGTGTGATGGGCTACAGAAAGAAATGTTTTGCAGAAGAAATGCATAAATGATCAGTAAATACAGCAGTAAGCAATGGGAGGCTGTGCAGTTAAAATGATTTTAGTGATCCTAAAACTCCCTTAGCGGTGGTTAAATTACAGTAACAAATGACTTTGAGCAGCTTATTGCTCTTTTAAAAAAACGGTAGCATCTGCATTTTCTTTTTTTTTTATAAATAGTTACATTCATTAATATTAACAGCTTTTAGTTCATGCTTGCAAAGCAATGTGGCAAATGTATTGCATTTATTGACCTAACCATCCGTTTTATAAAACGAAGCATGCATATGTCAGTAACTATGAATTATTAATTCATGTTTTCATTGGCACTGGATAAAAGGGATATTGAATTATGTGTTGAATTAAACTAGTGTAATGCATGTGGTAAGTAGGCAATAAATAGTTTATCAATAATTTAATAATAATCAAAAATAATCTGACAAGCAATATAGTTTTAGTTCATGTTTACAAAGCAATGTAGCAAACTATATATTGCATTTATATTTTCATAATAAGCATTGAATAAAAGACATGTTGAATTGTTATGTGTCTTTAAAATTGTATATAAGTGATGTAATGTATGCGGTAAATAGTCAATAAATGGTATTAAATTATCAATAATTTATTAATAATTGAAATAATCTGCCATCTAATACGGTTTTAGCTCACACTGGTAATGTAGCAAACTTAATATATTGCATTTATTGACTTAACTATCTGTTTTATAAAATTAAGCATTCAAATTAACGAATTATTAATTCACATTTTCATAATAGGAATTGGAAAAAGGGGATGTTGCATTGTTATGTGTCCTTAATATTGCATACAATTGTAGCAATGCATGTGGTAAATAGTCAATAAATAGTTTTAATTGATCAATAATTTATCAATATTAATAGTCGAAGTAATATTGTTTTTAGTTCACACATGCAAAGCAATGTAGCAAACTTAAAATAATGCATACTGCCTTAACTATCTGTTTTATAAAGTAATGCAATTGTAAATATGAATTATTAATTCATGATTTCATTATCACGACTGGATGAAAGGGATGCGGAATAAAAGGGATGTTGTCCTTAATATTGCTATAATGTGTAATGCATGTGGAGGTCAATAACCCAAAAAAAAATATTTAGCAACATTTAAAAATGTTTGAATGTCATTGCATTAAGAGAAAAAAAAATTAAATCAAGTGTTTTCTGCAAACACATGATACTCTTCTTTGTTTTTATCAATCGCACCTTAACATCCAGGACGTGAAGCTCCACTCGCACGTTCCTTTCGTCCTCCGTGAACATTTCGATGCGGTTGACGTGGCTGAAGTCGGCCAGCAGCGCCACCAGGTTGGTTTTAGTGTTGATGACGTGACTGATGCCGTAGCGCGGCCCCACCAGCAGCGTCACCTCCGTGTGTTTCTCTCCTTGCTGTCAGATCACAAATACAGCGGTGTGAAACATGCTTGAATTGGCTTCAGATTTCAGCACCTGAAGCTAATGTACTAAAACAACACATTTGTATTATCATTTAAATAAGTGCAAGTTATAATAGAGAGGAGTATATTTGTAAATCTAAAATCAATAATGTTTGCAGAGCTCAACAAAAACATATTTATCCTTGATCTGTCAACTTCTTTAGTTAAACTTGGCAAAGAGCTTATACATTTTTTTAAACAAAAAAATACTGGAAATCAAGTTCTCTTTACCGAACAGAAATAACAGCAAAACAAAAAACTAATCATATAGAAAATGATGTTAGAACACAAAAATACAGTGAAATCATTTTTGATTTGTTTATAATTTAATAATAATTTTTAACATGAAAATCATTAGAAATCAAGCTCTCTTTACTAAACAGAAATAACTGCAAAACTAACTAAATAAATAAATCACAACTTCACACGCTAGAAAATGAAAATACTGTGTGAAATATTTATTTATAATTTGATATTTAACAAAAATAAAATTATTAGAATTATCTAGAACACAAAAATACAGTGAAATCATTTTTGATTTGTTTATAATTTAATAATAATTTTTTACATGAAAATCATTAGAAATCAAGCTCTCTTTACTAAACAGAAATAACTGCAAAACTAACTAACTAAATAAATCACAACTTCACACGCTAGAAAATGAAAATACTGTGTGAAATATTTATTTATAATTTGATATTTAACAAAAATAAAATTATTAGAATTATTATTAATTCTAATATTATTTCTGTATATACTATTATTATATTAATTATTAGAAATCATAGTTTCATTACAAAACAGAAATAACAGCAAAACTAAAACAAATCATATGCTTCACATGCTAGAATATGAAAATATAGTGTGAATCATAGTTTTTTATATAATTTTATCAAGAATATAAAATTATTAGAAATATTTTTTTAACAAAACAGAAATGACCGCAAAACTAAAAAAAAAAAAAATCATACGTCATATGCTAGAAAATGAAAATAGTGTGAAACATTATTTGTTTATAACACAAAAATAAAATCATTAGAAATCAAATTGTCTTTACAAAACAGAAATAAAAGCAAAACAAAAAAAATCCTATACTTAAGCTAGAAACAAAAATACAGTGTGAATCATTATTGATTTGTTTATAATTTAATTATTTTACTAACAAGAAAATAAAATCATTAGAAATCATTTTCTTTAAAAAAAAAAACAGAAATAACAGCAAAACAGCAATCAATAAAATTCATATACTTCATATGCTAGGAAATGAAAATAGTTTATTGGCCTGAATCTGCTCAAAAGATGTTTGAACCTTTCTGAAATACACCTGTACCTTTAAACATCTGGATCTGCACTGAAAGGTCTCAGCTGCTGATGTAATGACAGCTCTGAGAATGCGTATCTTTGCACTTACGACCAGCGTGGACTTAAACACTTGTCCTCCGTACAGCCGGAGATCACTCAGATATTTCAGGTAGTGAACCTTCGCCTGCAGCGCCGTCAGCTTCAACACACAGCACAAATCCCAGCAGAATTAGGGAACAGAAAGTGTCAATCACATAGATAGAGCACAGTTAGAGCAATTCAACTTGAGTTTTTGTTTCAAATACATTTGTCATTATTTTTCTTCCATACAATTTTTATATTTAAATACAAGTCTATTTATATATGCTTGTATATGCTAAAAATGTTTAAATAAAGCGTTATATTCAACAGCATACAGTATTAGTCTTTGCTATGATAGTTGTACTGAGACTCGTGAAATTTGACTGGTACTGCTGTTGTGAAAATCCTAATCCGTATTATATTATGCATTGAGGAATCAGGATTTTCAAAGGCAGCTGAAAAGATCGATTGGAATTCCACTTTTCATATGTACATCGAGCTGTGAAAGTTTCTTCACCTTTTTGCCAGGAGGCACCAGGTTCTGGTTGGTTTTCAGGATGTGTGTGAGCGCTTTCTTGATGTTCTTCTCTTTCATGCTGGACAGAACCGCTGGAGGCAGGAACTGCGCCAGACCCCACTCCTTTCTGTAAAGACACAAGAGCTTTCACGCTGAATTCAAGCGCTCGTCGCATCAGTCAAACGCTTTTCATCTTTTCTTCTCATTTAAAGGAACAACCAGCCGAAACGTTTTCCTCGCCCTCATGCAGATCAAACCCGAATCATTTTCTTTCTTTGGTGAAACACAAATGGAGAAGATTAGGAAGAACATCTGAGCTTCTGCTGTTCATACAGTGTAGAAATTGAAAGATGTGTGTTTTACAAGAAAAAACGATCAGTGTTCCTACTTCAAAATTTCACATTTAATTGAATGTGTTACTCGCAGTGTTATTTTATTATTGAGATACTATTATAGTTTTTATTAATATTTTGAATGCATTTTTATTTTTCTATATAGTTTTCATTTTAATTTTACTTAAAGTTTTAGTAATTTTGTTGCGTTTGTCATTTTTAGTAGTATTTTTTTTTTTTATATCTACATTGTTTTTATACATTTTTATTTTACTTATAGTTATTTTAGTACAGGTTAAACTAAATTAAGTTGATTGGCTTTGGCAACTAGCTGAAATAAATTTTTATTTTATTTCAGTTATTTATTTTAGTATTGAGATATAATTTTTATTAATTGTTTTTTTTATTTTTATATTTCTATATAGTTTTCATTTTAATTTTAGTTGAAGTTTTAGTAATTTTATTGTGTTTTTGTCCTTTTTAGTAGTATTTGTATTTTTTTTAAATAGGTCTATATAGTTTTTATTCATTTTTATTTCAGTTTTCGTTTTAATCATTTTAGTACATCAAGTAAAACTAAATTAAATTAAGCAATGTTGCCATATTTTTAGCTGAAATATGCATGAAAATGTAATTTTAATGGTTTTAGTTTCAGATTTAGTCTAAGTTAATAATATCCCTGGTTACTTGACCTTTGTAATTATTTGTAAAGTTTACCAGCGATTTCTGAGTGAAAACCACACTTTTTTTTTTATCGAAAGTTGATTATTTATACAGTTGATCACCACCAAAAAAACATAAAAAGCACTGTAGAAGTAGCTCATATGACTAGTTCACTATATTCCAAGTAATTTTCAATGCTTGACAAATAAAACAAATTTCTGAAATGCCTGTTACTGCATCTTGACTTTCATTTTTGTCCGTTTTGGAGTTTGAGTCATTGTGCAAAAAAAACGCTGCATGAAGGCTCTTATAAAAAATGTGTTGTGTATTTGTGTTTGGAACAAATTTGTGTTTTGTTTACTGTGGAGACGTGCTGAAATGGCGTTTGGTCTCGTACTGTATGGCGTACCTTGTCAGTGTCGTGCACTTTGCTTGACCATTTGTTGGGATAAACAGAACAACATGAAGGCGAGCATAAAAACATTTTTAATTTTGTTACTCCATGACCGCTGAACACTCACTCAATGTATTTCAGTGAGACTTTCTGCGTTTGTTTGGTGCTGAGCGTCAGGATGTACATCTGGAGAGCAGCCAGGCGAAGCGCTGTGTCGTATTTGAGCTCAAAGCCAAAACGCTCCTGCACCACGTCCTTACAGCTCTGCAAACCAGAATAAATACACAGCGTGGTTTAGCAGACGTAACCCTTCCCTCAGATGTGACAAACTGAAAGGAACAGTTCATCCAAAAATGAAAATTGGCTGAAAATGACACCCTCAGGCCTTCCAAGATGTAGATGAGTTTGTTTCTTCATCAGATTTGGAGAAATGTAGCATTGCATCAGTGTCTCACTGCAAGTGAATGGGTGCCGTCAGAATGAGAGTCCAAACAGCTGATAAAAACATCACAATAATCCACAAGTAATCCACAGCACTCCAGTCCATCAGTTAACATCTGGAGAAGACAAAAGCTGAAACAAATCCATCACTAAGATATTTTTAACTTGTTTCTGGCTAAAATATGAGTCCATAATCCATAATAACGCTTCCTCCAGTGAAAAAGTGCATCTGCTGTTGTCTCTCACATCAAAATCCAGCCACATATTTGTTTAGAGCTGTTTAAACGCTGCTTGATCTGTGCAGATTTCTCTCCTGATTCACACCAGACCACTTTTTCACTGGAGGAAGCATTATTATGAATTATGGACTCAACGGTTTGAAGTTAAAAACGTCTTAATGATGGATTTGTTTCAGACAAACACGCAGCTTTTGTCTTCTCCAGATGTTAACTGATGGACTGGAGTGCTGTGGATTACTTGTGGATTATTGTGATGTTTTTATCAGCTGTTTGGACTCTCAGTCTGACGGCACCCATTCACTGCAATGGTGAGCAAGTGATGCAATGCTACATTTCTCCAAATCTGATGAAGAAACAAACTGATCCTGATCTTGGATGGCCTGAGGATGAGCACATTTTAAATTTTTGGGTGAACTATTCCTTTAATATCATAACCCCAATTAGGGCTACATGACAAACAAGGCTTTCCTTCACCGTTCATACTCCATTAACACCAACTATACTGCGAACAACATATATTCTTAAAGTGATACATCCTTCCTTACAATTTACAGTAGCAATTTTACATGCATATGCTGATTATTTTGTATCACACTGCATCTTCTAATTGCACAAACATTGCATAAAGAAATTCAAGAAATAATGTTAAATGTAAACCTGATTAACAAACAAAATCTGATTGGTTTCTGATATATCAGGCTGAATAATATGGATATTTTTTCTGAGGATGAGAATGGGAAGCATCCGGTGTTCAGTTTTAAAAGACGACATTTCAAAAGATGTGTTACCTGAACGTAGAGGTAATCGAACGCAACAGCGTCTCTCCTGAGAAGATCCACCGGATCTTTGGGAAGGAAACTGATGCGGAAAAAGCATTTCATTTTATGTGAGCCCGGCCTTTGTGTCACCTAAAAAACAATCATTCATTAATGTATTTCTCTATTTATTCTCTCATCATATTTAACTGCTTGAAGCTTCAGCATCATGCTGTGGCACTCAGATTCAGTAGCGGCTCAGAAACATCATTCACCAGCACAACAAACCTGCGTTAGCATCTCCTGCTCGTGCAGAAGCATTAGCTTTGTTGCAGATCCTTCCATCTTGTGCTCCAGCGTCAGAGAGAAGTGCTCAATGCTTTTAATAGACAGCTTCTCTTGCAGGGTCAGAATGACATCCTTTCAAACAGAAGAACATCTGTTATTCATGTTCAACACCACCAACACGTGACATGATAACGGCATCAGAAATGGCTTAACAAATGAACAAACATTTTCTATTATACATTCAGTGGTGGGTCGATTACTTGCAAATAGCAGTTTGTTACTGATTACAAATTGTAGTTATTAACAATCGATTAGCTTACTCAGTTTAGTTAATGTCTTCCTACTACTTTTTGATTACTTCTGACCTAACCTGTTTATCACATAGATTTAAATGGGATTATTGTGTACCATACTGATATATGTATATATATATACTGTATATTGTGTGAATATGTAGTCATGTAATCCATACAAAGTAACTGTATTCTGATTACGAACATTTTAAAATGTAATACAATCTACTTACAATCAAGTCAGAGGGATTTATTTTGAAACTAATATTTGCATTCGTACATAAGTTTACACATTTGTACATTTTGTATATTTGTCTAATATCAGACTTGTCAATTATACGTTTTCAAATATATTTGATTTACTTTCAAATTACGCAATATTGCATAAAATACACTACCGTTTAAAAGTTTGAGCTCGGTAAGATTTTTTTAGGGCTCAGCAAGGCTGCATTTATTTGATCAAAAATACAGTAAAAATTGTTAAATATTATTACAATTCAAAACAGCTGTTTTCTATGTGAATATCTGTTAAAATGTAATTTATTGCTGTGATGCAGCGCTGAATTTTCATCATCATTACTGCAGTCTTCAGTGTCACATGATCTTCAGAAATCAGTATAATATGCTGATTTGCTGCTCGGGAAACATTTCTGAGTATTATCAATGATGAAAACAGTTATGCAGATGTATGTTTTTGTGCAAACTGTGATACATTTGAATTTTCAGGATTCACAGATGAACAGCATTTGTTTGAAATATAAATCTTTTATGACATTATAAATGTCTTCACTGTCACTTTTAATCAATTTAATGCATCCTTGATAAATACCGTATTGGCCCGAATATAAGACGACCCCCCTTTTTTCAGATGTACCTTTTGGAAAAAGGCTTTTTAAAAACCAAATCTTGTTTTTTCTCAGTAAAACACATTTTGTCTTCAATTATTTTCATATTGCATATTTTTCCTATTTTAATTTTTGTTTTGAAAGTATGGTAAAAACTGGTAAAATTTCGGGTCAATACGGTAATAGTATTCATTTCTTTTAAAAAAATAGCTTGCTACCATTAATTGTATTACTCCATATATACTGTATGCAGAGTGTTTTTGCTGATATGGAGCATCAACAGTGATTTGTAAATACTGCAGTGCTGAAATACCTTAATGGAGGTGTTGCAGTCAAACCTAAAGGACTTTGTTTGTCCGTTTTCCAGATACACCTTCAAGACGTTTGGCATGAAGAGCAGAGAATTATCCTTCACAGTCTCCTGCGGATGAAAACACTCCGTCATGTTTCTAATATCTCCTGAATAATACACAGCTAAAGTGGCTTTTATCTGTTCGCTGATCTGTCAGTGATTCACATCCCTGTGATGAATCATTAACCTCTTGTTGTGCCACTAATTAAGACATACAGTATGAATGAACACTGATTTATGTAACGTGCGTCTTCATAATCTTTCATCACAATGCAAAAATTTGCTCTAGAGCTAAAATCACTTTCCGGCTGATGATATCAGTCCTCTTATTCTAATCACATGACTTCATTCTGGTGCATAACGTCCACTTTTCACAATCCAATCAATCTCAGATGATTATAATCAAAACCCTAAAGTGTGTCTCACTGAATATCTGGCTTTCACTTAGAAATGTCAGATTACGCAAGTAAAATTGGTTGCGAAAGACAATTGAGATCTTTACACTTAAAACAAACCCTTTGAAACAGCTGTAAATACTGTGATATATGACATGCTTTTTAAGCAAAACGTGTTATTTTTCACTTACAGGTTCTTGTCCGTTAATAATGACTTCTTCAGCAAAGCGCACTTTGACCGGATTGGATTTCAACTTGGCCTTTTTAGCTGCACTGATGAAGGCAGATTTGGGCAACTGGATGGGAATAACAGAGGAACAAAAGCAGGAAAATTACTGAAATATCAATGCTATCAAGTCATTATCTTATGCCTAAGAGCTGAGCCAGAAAATAAGAAGCAGATCCAGATGGAATCCGCAGCAGGGTTATTAGCGTCAACTAAAACTAAAACCATAAAAAATATATATTTTTGTTCCTTGCAATAAAGTACATGTTAACTGAAATATAATATATATATAAAAAAAAAAACTTAAACTGAACAAAAATGAGAAATGGTGCCTTAGAAACTAACTGAGTACTAAAATAATTCAAACTAATAAATAAAAATGAATGCAACTATATAAGCATTAAAAATAACTAATAAAAATGACAAAAACAAAATTAAACAAAAATGGTGCCCTGGCAACTAGCTGAAATAAAATAAGTATTAACATAATTAAAACTAATAAATAAAAAGAAATAACAAAATATAAACATTAAAACAAAGACAAAAACACAACAAAACTAAATGAAAATGGTGCCTTGGCAACTAGCTGAAATAAAATAAGTATTACAATTATTAAAACAAATAAATAAAAGTGAATATACTACATATATATAAAAAAACTAATAAAAAATTACAGAAGCACAACTAAAACCAAATGAAAATGATGCCTTTGTGACTAGCTGAAATAAAATAAGTTTAAGTACTAAAATAATGAAAACTAATAAATAACAATTAATAAAAACTAAACATTGAAAAATAATAATGGCAAAATAAAATTACTAAAACTTTAAGTAAAATTAAAGTGAAAACAGGAAATATTCAACATATCAACAAAACATATTGTATAGTGTATCACTGATAAGAAAACAACATGAAATAACTAAAATAACACTGATCTGCAGACTTTTTAATTAGTGTTTTCTGTGGACTTCTAAAGAATTTAACCACAGTGTTATCGGTTGATAACTGCATCATCAAATTAGCCACAGCGCTGACAAACTAACATGCAAAACAGTCAGTATGTTGACTTACAGGGTACGGCTGCACCACGGTCAGGATGATGGACTCCTTACAACTTCTGCAAAAAATAATGAAAGACAACGATAAGAAATTCTCTAGATGGAATCAGGGTTAGTTTGAGAAACCCTGATCTAATACAATGACATTTGACTCTTTTTGGGACCACAGTCTGTACTGAGCAATGAAGACTCTCTCTGTACTGTTATTGTCTGTCAGCATGTAGTGACTTCAGCTGAATAACACAGGTTGTAGATGATGAACGACAGTAACCATTTGATTGAGTTCAGTACCTGACCAGGTCAATGACTCGTTCCCGTGGAGCCGAACTCACGGCCTCCTCATTTATCATCACTATCTCGTCTCCTGGGATCAGCTTCCCTTCTGAAGGCCCTCCTGCACATTCATCACAAACACACATCGCAATTGTGTTTATTTTATACTCATTTTTCTAAAAGATGGAATTCTAACAAAAGGCATCATGATAATGGACTTTTTATTTGGCCATTAAGTTTCCTTATCATCCGTGTTCCTTGTCTTTACACAATATAATAAAGAATTTTAAAGAAATGAATACATTTATTCATCAAGGGCCCATTAAATTGATCAAAAGTGACAGTAAAGGCATTTATAAAGTTACAAACTATTTCTATTTGAAATAAATGCTGTTCTTTTGAACTTTCTATTCATCAAAGAATCCTGAAAAATAAAATGTATCACAGTTTCCACACAATTATTCTGCAGCACAACTGTTTTCAACATTGATAATAATCAGAAATTCTTGAGCAGCAAATCAGAATATTAGAATGATTTCTGAAGATCATGTGACACTGAAGACTGGAGTAATGATGCTGGAAATTCAGCTTTGATCACAGAAATAAATTACAGT
>NW_015654053.1:92301-93029 GCF_001515625.1 Sinocyclocheilus rhinocerous
AATTATTCTGCAGCACAACTGTTTTCAACATTGATAATAATCAGAAATTCTTGAGCAGCAAATCAGAATATTAGAATGATTTCTGAAGATCATGTGACGCTGAAGACTGGAGTAATGATGCTGAAAATACAGCTGCGCATCACAGCAATAAATTACATTTTACAATATATTCACATAGAAAACAGTCATTTTAAATTGTAATAATATTTCAAATTTTTTACTGTATGTTAGATCAAATAAATGCAGCCTGGCTAAGCAGAAGAGATGTCTTTCAAAATCAAACTCATGTTGCATGAAATTACTCAATTTTATGAATAAATGCAGAAGAACTAGTTTAATCATCTCGGATTCCTGGGATACCTGGAGTAACCGATCGAACCACCACTGGTTTCTCGCTGCCTGCCACGAAGCCGAAGCCGAGCACCGGGTCGCGTCTCATTTCCACCTTTCGCGGTGCAGGAGGGACGAACTTATCCACATCAACACGCACTTCCTCCAAAGAACTTGACTGCGAGAGATGACTGAAAGACAGAGGAGGATAAAGATCAAATTAGTTCAGTGTTAACATGAACTCAAAACTGACTTGACTGCTTTAACCCTGTAAAGCCTGACATACAAAATAACAGTCAGAAAAAAATCTAATTTTTGAAATGGAATGGTTTATTAAACCT
Source organism: Sinocyclocheilus rhinocerous (assembly GCF_001515625.1). Classification (NCBI taxonomy): domain Eukaryota; kingdom Metazoa; phylum Chordata; class Actinopteri; order Cypriniformes; family Cyprinidae; genus Sinocyclocheilus; species Sinocyclocheilus rhinocerous. The sequence continues at coordinate 92,973 of NW_015654053.1, forward strand.
TTACTCTCTCTCTCTCTCTCTCTCTCTCTCTCTCTCTCTCTATATATATATATATAT
>NW_015654053.1:93531-99440 GCF_001515625.1 Sinocyclocheilus rhinocerous
TATATATATATATATATACACACATATATATAAGGTTTGCATATGTATTTTTGTTGAGTATCATTATTTGATCCACACTGTCGATTAAATGGGAAATCATCTGAATTAACGGCAGTAAAGTATGGAGTGCCACAAGGATCTGTCTTAGGCCCTCTGCTATTTTCAATAAACATGTTGCCCCTTGGTATTATTATCAGAAAATATGGGACTAGTTTCCATTGTTATGCTGACCATACTCAGCTATATATTTCAACAAGACCATCAGGCTTTTATGGCTCATATATCTGATATAGTGAGAATAGGGAGGAATAAAACAGCTCAAATTTATTTAGAGACTCAAACGGAGCAAAAAGATGCAATTTGGTGCAGATGCTAATATTTATATGGGCATAAAGTGATGAAATCACACTTGGTTTCCTCAGGTGTCCAGATTGCATAACTCTGATTGACCTCTTTCATAACAGCAACATCTGAGATGTGAGGTTTGATATTCTCCATTCAGACACAACATAGTGGATCTGAACGCAATAAAAGCAGTGCAAATGATCGGCCTCGGCGGGAACATCGATGCTGTGGCTGTCACAGTTCTCAAGGCTCCCGGGAACCATAATTTAGTGGGAGGAGAACAATGACTTTCTAGTACAAAAGGTTGACAGGAGAAAGTGCTACAAGTGAAGGAACTGCTGCAAATGTTGATGACCCAGTTACACACTGTAATCATTCAAAACTGTTGGCTGGTACAGTTGAGTCACCGCACACTTCAAGAACTGGATGCAAAGGCACAGGTTTCATTCGAGAAATGGGGAGATGCTGTTAAAACCTCCCTGTCTGAACGCTCTCATATTTATGAGTACAGCTGAATGATATATGGAAATAAAACTGATAGAGACACAGTTACTTATATTTTATAGTCATAGAATGGGTCAAAAACAAAATGTGTATAATATTAACAGTAAAAATCATGTTTTATTTTCAAATTCAATGTTTTTTTTATTTTGCAGTACATTACTATTGCTGCAATATATTTCTTATTTTGTTTATTATTTTAATTTAATAATCACAGTAAGAATAATATCTTATAGCAATATTAATAACAGTAAATGCATTAAGCACAGTGGGAATATATATAATATTCACAGTAAAATTTATATTTTAGTCATACGGAATGTTTTTATTTTATTTTAGAGTACATTATTATTATTGAAATAATCTCTTATTTTGTTTATTTTTAATAATAACAGTAAAAATTATTTGTCAAATTAAATGTTTTTTTTTTTTTTTTACAATACTTTAGTTTTGCTGCAATATATTTATTATTTTAATTGAATAATAATCACAGTATGAATCATATTTTATAGTCATTTATTTTTTTAAATTTTACAGTACATTAGTATTATTGCAATATATATTTTATTGCAATAATATATTTATAGTCATATTGAATGGGTCAAAAACTGCAGGAAAATGTTTAATATTCACAGTAAAATTCATATTTTAGTCATATTGAATGTTTTTTATTTTATTTGTTATTTACATTAGTATAACTGAAATATGGTTCTTATTTTGTTTATTATTTTTACTTAAAAATCACAGCAAAAATAATATTTTATAGTCATACTGAATGGGTCAAAAACAGTGGCAATATGGCCTATAAAAACTTTATTTTATTTAAACTAGATTTCATTTGGTTTGAGTTGATTTTTGAAAAAAGTATACCCAAGAATGAACACCCAAATTTTCCAAGTTTTTCAAAAATCGTTTACTTCTGAAATGGTTTGCAATAAAAAGTCGTTTCAGCTTTTTAAAATGTTTTTATTTTCTACGCAGACGCATGCAAAATCACTCAAATCATCCTAGAATTAATAATTATTTTTTCCAAATATACCTATTGAAGCTGGTAAAAAAAAAAAAATCCTATATTTTGTCATATCGCAAATCATTTAGCAGAAAAACTAAATATTGCAATATCAGTTTTTCCCTACTCATGAGTCATGAGATAAAACGTAACTTTAGAAAACTTAACAGACAATAAAAACATTAAAATCATCACACAATACTGCCCACAAAATCATAGCGAACATATTGTGAACATTCAACATATCGCCATTAAGTCCTATTAATAAATGGTCACTATTGTACTTCAGTATTTAATTTTGCCTTTAATTCATGTTTGAATGATTTCAGGAGGATATTCATTTTTGCTGAGAATTACGTTCACAGTTAATGTGTGCACATTTTGTGTATTGTTTCTAAATAATAGCAAATAAAGCTTGTCTGGAAACACTATGCATTGGTTTATGAGATGCAGACTTGTGCAAAACTACATTTCTGAGCATCTTCTGTAGGTGCATGTGAAGTAAAACAAAAAGCATGATTAACACACCCAATGTGTATCTTTACCTCTTCATTTTCTTGCATAAATGCTAAAAAAGCTTCCCGTCAAGGTCTGTATCTGAACAAAATGCAGCCTTTGGTCTTTATGTGCAGCTCAGTGTCCTATTATCTGTATTTTATCACTCTACATACGATTTTATTGTGAATTTAATAGCATTATGTTTCCGCGTTACACCCAGCAAATGGTCTTTACATCACATCTTCTCTCGTTTCACTAATCTAATCGGCGCTAGTTGCTCAGCTATTGCTCACTCTTTATATCATCTTGCATTTGTTGGTCTGTGAAGCGTGAGCTCTGTGCACGTCGTTAGCTAATTAAAGCCGTGGGCTGGAGGAGGCGGCGAGGAAGCGCCATCATTCTCGACACATGTTCCAGCGCACTGCAAAGGGCTACAATTAATCTTTCAAACCACGGCGAGAGCGCGAGAGGTTGTGCGCGCACTGCATGAGATGATACTCAATGCAGTTACACAGGTTTAGCAGCAAATCTGTAAAAGGGCCATTAGTTCACGAACGGGTCTTTGTTTAATAAATCTGGGATGCTGCAACACTAAGGTCAAGGGTTCAGTTGCCAAGGAATGAATGTATTGATGAAATGCAATCGGTGTGACTAAAATCTTTTGCACTAAATGATTTTACTCACGAGTCAAGCAAGTCTTTGTAAAACAGCCGATATACACATCTATGATGCTCAGCTGAATTCTGTATTAATTCAACAAGTCGCAACATTGCTTTGCCACATTAAGACAAGACACTATAGGTGAAATTTATACAATTAAAAATTTTAACAAATATATATCACTTACTTTCCCCACTGGATTAATCACAGTACATTAAGACCATTGTTTTGTATTACAAGTTTTCTGAAATGTTTTGTTTAAATATGCAAATTAGCAGGGTTATTATAGTTAACAAAAAATTAAACTAAAATTAAAACCAATAAAAACCATTTTCATTACTTGAAATAAAATAAACATTCATTTGTTTTCTTTCAGCAAATTTCCAAAGCAATACCTCATTTTCATCTAGTTTAACTTGATAACTAAAAATAAAATTAATATGCAATTAAATATGCAGTAATTTGCATATATTTCCATAAGATAAATCTGAACATTGGATAAAACCAGGTTCAAAATTCCTGTTTGATTTTGTTGACTTAGAGTTAAAGGTTTTCAGCGGAAAATTCGGATTTCTTCATAAATCAGAAAATACTGTCAAAAAAATAAAAAATTTCACGACGTTTTTCAGAATAAAATGTTACATAAATCAGTCTGAATGAAATATGAACAAACCTCTCAGTAAAAACCTTCAGAATACTGTAAATTTTGGTTTACGGCTTATGTAAGCGGGCTTCAAAGATACATATTGTAATTGAAATCTACAGGTGCAAATAGATAAAGTGCAATAAATAAACACTTAAATGTGCATTATCTATGTTTTCTGTCCAATAGTCTAAAAAGACGACATGTTATGGAAGCAAAAACCCTAAAAATTGTCCAGTGCATGAAAAACAAACAAACAATGGTTTTACCTAGAGTGTCTTGCCCTAAACAAAATCTTGACTTGTTTGGGACGCAACCCACTCTGCATTATTCACATTATATGTTTGTCAGTCTGTCTCAGATGTAAGTGAAAGTAAGCAGTGCAAATTGACATTTCTACCATTGCAAAGTGAATACTGTCACACCATCCGGCCATAATAAAAAAGTATACCTCAAACACACTGTAAATCTCTCTGGATAAATGCATCCTCCAAATGCATGAATATTAAACGCATTCATGCAGCAACGACCAAATTATCCAGGTTAATGCTGGATGATGGCAGTGAGGCGAGAGCTGAGATAAAAATATGAATGGGATTTGTGCCATCACTCAGAGGAGCGGGAACACGGCAAGCCCTGAAAAAAACATATGGGATGCAGGAAATGCGTTGCCTTGTCTTCAGCCACGACCAGCTGCTATAGATGGCCAGCGTCCCAAAGTCTTGAGCGCTGAGGACACTGATGTAATGCAATGTGTGCGAACGGGTCCTGCCTTTAAAGGGGTGTTTAATATTGTTAAATTCATCAACAGGTGACTGTATAACTGGGTTAATATTTTATATTAAAGGGGTGGTTGACTGGTTTTTTTCTAGGCTTGATTGTGTTTCTGGGGTGCAGTCTAACTTGTGTTAATGCTTCGTTTTTAAAAAAACACGTTATTTTTCACATAATTTACCTTTATTCTACACCACTCTGTCCCTTCTCTGATAAATGCTCTGATGAGTTCCTGGTTTTATGAAGCCCCTCCCTTAGAAATATGCGATAGGCTCTGATTGGTTAGCTGGCCCAGTGTGTTGTGATTCGCTAAATTGCCAGCCCAAAGCGCGTCTAAACGTCCCGCCCCTCAGCTCAGCAGCATGTGCTCCGGTTGTATTGTAAACAATGGCGTCGTCAATATTGCTTATCAATTTGAGCCCGAATGAGATGCAAAGGACATTAGTGAAGAGGATCGCAAGCACACAGCTCTTAATGGTATGTTTTTTGTTTGTTGTTGTCTCATACTTTTAGATACGCTGTTATTTGTAAATGCTACTGCTTATGTTAGCTATTAATATACGGTTTTATCCTGATTGAAGCTTTAATACAGTACAGCAACCGCATAAATGGTATAAAAGTGTATAATTGGAACAGTTCATTGTTGGAGCTGAGCTGGTGATCTGAATGAGAGATTGAGAGAGAGATGCAGAGCAGGGTTTGTGACGTCACGAACCCGGGAAGTAGCTCATTGTAGTCCCTACGAGCCGTTTTTGTAGGCATTAAACTGCCATAATTTTAAAAGACGATATCTCCATTTGCATTGAACTTTCAGCGTCGTAACTTTGCAGATATCGTTTATGCTCAAACAGCAACATTGCACGCTAACTAACGTTAAAAAAGTGAAATCTCAATCAACCACCCCTTTAAAACTAAGAGGAAGTACCAGTCGAAAGTTTGGAATAATAAGGATGTTTTTTAAAAAGAAGTTTCTTCTGCTCACCAAGGCTGCATTTATTTGATAAAAAATACAGTAAAAATAGAGAAATATTATTACAATCTGATCTTAATAACTCTTAAGATGTTTTGTTCAACCTTCAACTAAGTACTATAATTACCAAAAAATTTAAATATACGCTGAACAAAATTATAAACGCAACACTTTTGTTTTTGCCCCCATTTTTCGGAACAGGATTGAGAACCGCTGCTTTAGAACATTGATTGTGAAACTTGTGAATCTATTAGAATCGTTAGAAGTCAGAATCACGATTCATATACGAATATATTTTTCCATGTACGCACCCCTAGTTTTGATGGCATGGCAACAACTCTTCCTCTTCTCTAAAGCAACGCAACATGGCCTCGCCCCCTTTGTTGCATGTTCCCGGGGGCGGGGTTTATGTAAATTTCTGGGTTTGTGACGTCACGAACCCGGGAAGTAGCTCATTGTAGTCCCTACGAGCCGTTTTTGTAGGCATTAAACTGCCATAATTTTAAAAG
>NW_015654053.1:99667-112875 GCF_001515625.1 Sinocyclocheilus rhinocerous
TTTGCATTGAACTTTCAGCGTCGTAACTTTGCAGATATCGTTTATGCTCAAACAGCAACATTGCACGCTAACTAACGTTAAAAAAGTGAAATCTCAATCAACCACCCCTTTAAAACTAAGAGGAAGTACCAGTCGAAAGTTTGGAATAATAAGGATGTTTTTTAAAAAGAAGTTTCTTCTGCTCACCAAGGCTGCATTTATTTGATAAAAAATAAAAAAATATATATAATTAAAAAACCTGAAATCTAAGATTAAAAGGTAAAATGCAATAGAAATGCATCCATGCAATGAAAACTAAAACCAAAATATTCATTGCTGCAACTGACTAAAATGAATCTGAAATTCAAAGTAGCCTATTAAAACATTATGAAAACTATTAAAAACTTGTTGAATGGGCAGTTGATCAACTCAAAGCAGATGTCTTGTTGTTTCTACCTGTTTGACGGTGTGAATAAAGTGAAGTGAAGTGACATGTGGCCAAGTATGGTGACCCATACTCGGAATTAGTGCTCTGCATTTATCCCATCCAAAGTGCACACACACACCGTGAACACACACCCGGAGCAGTGGGCAGCCATTTTTTGCTGAGAGACTCTCTAACCATTAGGCCACGACTTCCCCCCGAATAGAGCACAAATGATCTGTGATGATGATGATTATTATTGGTGATTTCACTGACTGTCGTTTTACTGTCGCCACAGCGCCAGGGCCCAAACCCTCCATCTGCTGTAGGTGAACCAAAAACAACTGATAGCAGCTCTCAGTGATATGTGTCGGGTCCCCGCTATAATAGCAGCAACATTCACAAATGTTTACAGAACAAGCGGGAACCCAGTGTGCCTGTAGCTTGCCTTGCCTTGCCTATTTGATGCAGCGATGATTCAGGTCATTATTCTGTCTTATTCAACTGACTCATCTGAAACATTCACAAGACAAAAGACACACAAATCACACGTCCCCCCGCAAACGACAGCCGAAAAGAGTATAGCCGTCACAACTAAATGCCAAACCAAACATGCAAAACTCAATCTGAATGCTGCTGCTGCTGCTGCTAAGAGACTATTTTATTAACCGGCATTTCTCCAAGATAACCGGCAGAGAGCAAATCTGATCAGGCGCGAGTGGTTTGATAATTGCGTTACGTGAATTATTCCGGTCAAAAGCTCCAGCTAAATGCGTCTGGTTAATGGAGTCTCTGTGAAGGTGGACATTACAGCATCTCATCTTACCTGACCAATCAAATTAACCAGGTGAGGTGACTGCGAGACGCTCTTACAGCTCTTCGAGCCGTCTATCGCCTACATAACCAGCACCTTAACTCAAATAAAAGCTCATCTGAAACGCTCTACATAAGCAGCGATCCTGTGCATTACAGGAACAGACTGAAGCACACATGAAACCTGATGCATAATTGATTTCAATGCAGTTATTGTTAGTTAGAGCCAAGTTAGTTAGAGTTACACTTTACTTAAAGCCTTTATATATAATGCATTATAAAAGTATTTTAATGCATTAGCATTGTATGATATCATGAATAATTGTAAACACAGTTATAATACTTATCTATTCATTGTTACTCTTTTAGAAAGTATAATGCATTAAAACACATAGCAAACAACTGATTTGCAAATATTACAATGCATTTTAGCTTTGGTTACAATTATGAAAAGATGCATTATAATGTACATTATGAATACTTTTATAATGCATTATCCATGAAGACTTTAAGTAAAGTGTTACACAAAACTCGTTAATATAACTTTTTAATATAAAGGGCCAAAAATCAAACTTGATTGATATGATACTTGATTCAAATATTTAAAAATGTAAATAATTAAAGAAAAATTACATTTAAATAAAATGTTCTTCCAAAAAAAAGTAAACAAAAATATAAATATGCTTCAAAGGCATTTGTTTTTTCCCCTCTCTTCTTGTAATATGGTACGGTGGGTTAATTGATCATGGGTTAAAAGTAAATAATGCATTATATCCAAATATATTATATTAAAATCAATCAAATTTAACATTTGACAAATAATTAAAAACATTTAAATACATTTTTAAAATGTTTGAATTATGTTTTAAATTAAATTTACTTATATTGTTTTTTAAATTCCAATGCAAACATAAAAACAAAAATAAATAAATAAATAAAATACAACAAAAATATAAATATGCTTCAATGGCATGCTTTTTCATATTTTCCCCCTCATCTTGTAATATGGATCAAACTTGATTATCATGCATGGGTCAAAAGTACATGCTGCACTGCATCCAACTACATTTTATTAAAATTTATTACATTTTTAACATTTTCAAATAATCAAATACAAATTTTAAATGTTTATTTTTTTCTTATTAAATGTACTTCTATTGTTTTTTTCACATTTCAATAAATAAATAAATAAATAAACAAACAAATAATAAGCAAGTTTTTTTCATATTTTTCCCTTCTTTTGCAATATGGCATGGTGGACCAAAAATCAAACTTGACTGATCATGGAACAAAAGTAAATGCTGCATTATGTCCTTCTATCTCATATTAAAATTTATTAAACTAACATTTTCAAATTTTTTATTTTATTTTAAAATCTTTGTTATGTTTTAAATTATATTCACATATTTTAACAAATATACCTATACATTTCAATGCAAAAATAAACAAAAAATACGGCATGCTGGACCAAACCAAAGGTCATCAGGTCAACTCTGGCCTGCGGCTCCTGGTTTTGGCATCTCTATACACCTTTCTGAGTATTGATGCATTTATACGCTGCCAACACAGGCAGCCTACAAGGTTTTGGAGTGAAGCCCGTGTGTCTCTTATGTAAACTGTGGTGTGTTTATTTGATTGGGACTGTGGTGTTAAATGATAGCAGAAACCCAATGCACAGCCATTTCATTTCCATTTTCCGACTCCGACACCTCGAACGGGATTTGAAAAATGTCCTACTTAACAAAGACTCCAGAATACGTAAGCGCTCTAATTTCTCTCTAATTATAAATGGTCCGCTGCACTAATAGAGAAGGATTGCAAGATTTAAAGGAGGCGCTGATCTGATCTCTCTTGTTACAAAACACTAGAAACAAAGGCCAGAATCAGCAGATCATCTCAGTATAAAGGAAATTAGATTCTGACAAGCAGAACGGCATATTTTGCTTTGTTTTCTGAGTTATATATGTGAAACAAAGAAGGACTCAAACTCTGGCCAGATGGCTTAAATAATAAAAAATAATTGGGTGTAGGATTCAATTTTCACTCAAAAATTTCTAGTAATTTCACCATAATTGCAAAGAAATGCCAAATGACATGACATTTTGAGCTGGAAAGACTTTTCTTGTAAAACATTCAATAATGTTTATTTACAACTTGGAAAAATCATTTTTTACAATGTCTGTGAGTCAGACGGTCTCTTCCGATCTATGTTGGTGGTTTTTGGCAAGAAAAACCTGCAATGAATACCAGATTTAATGGCAAATGTCTAATATCCGATTAAGGAGACGCATTTTTAATCAAATGCATGTCTCAGAAATCCTGCTTACAAACAGAGAAAGCACCGGACGGTCGGCTGCTGTGATTTGTGTCCACGTGACACAGGCGGCGCTCACACGAATCCTCAGCTCACCCATACGCTGTCTGTCAGCACAGACTCCCAGCGACACGCTGCAGATCATTCAGCGCTCAGTGCTGCTCACAGCTCAGACCACAAACACTCTTCAGAAGTCACTCGTCTCGTCCACCGCCAATCACAGATCAAGCCTCTGAAAGCCCCGGGCACAAACACTTCTGCTCAACAGCAGATTTGTTCATTTTCTTTATTTTGAAAGATGTTGCTTCTATTTTAAGACTAAGAGCAAACAGCGATTCGACCAATCACAGCACGACTGAGAGAAAGAAAACATGCTGCTTTGAACAGCAACACAGCATCATATTTAGCAGTGAAAAACTGGGCTTTCTTGAAGGATTGTCCACTTTATTCAGACTAAAATCACTTGCATGCTCAACGTATCATAACTATGATGTGTTGGCACATTCTCAGTAAACTGGCGCACCTCAAAAAGGCCCACAAACATGTCTGATCATCTGTGTATTACCAAACATCAACCAAATGCAAGCAAAACTCAAAGATTCAAGTGCATGTGAATGTTCCTGTTTTGAAATTGTTTTCATGTAAAAATGTAAAAAAAGCAATTACTTTTGTTTCCCATCAGCCCCTGAAAATGTTAAAAATAAAATAGTTATAGTTAACTAAACCATAAAAACTATTTTTGGTACTTGAAATAATTTTTTAAAAATAATAATAATAATAATTAGTTTATTGTTTATTTTCAGTAAATTTTTTATTTCAGTTTTAGTTAAAGTTAAATAATAAAAAAAAATAATAATAAAAATTACAAAAATACAACAAAATTACTAAAACAACTAAAATGAAAACGGAAAATGCAAAATTAAAATCAATCAAAAAAAAGAGACTTTAATAGTATTTCAATGATACTAAAATAGCACTTGTGCAAGATTAGCTTGTAGGCTTATTAGGATTGTTTAACATATACCTTTTTACATAATAAAAATATTTATTTTTTATACTGAAGCCCTAAAAAGTACACTTAAACCATGCTTAAAATGCCTAAACATGACTGCATTAAATAATGAAATATCAAAAACTATTTTAGCATCTATATGTATCATCAAACATGGACCAAATGTAATAAAAATTCAGAGCACCGGGTATGAGTTTATTCCTACTGTGAAATCAAAAATGGTTTTCATTTTTACAACAAAAAATAAATAAATATTTTACAAAAAGCATATTTATTTGCTAGTTTCTTTAGCTTGAAATGATAAAACAATAGATAAAAAAATTAAGACAAAGTGTTGTGAATTGAACTTGTGATACTTTGTGTGTAATGCATTGACATTTTTAAGTGAGACTTTTATCCACATACTTTTGCAGCCACTGTATAATTTTTTTATATATATAAAATTAAATGCTAAACAGCACTGCATTGATTATCATAGTAAGTAATACAGCACTAGTATTCATTTGCGGCAGGCATTACATAGGCAACAAATACATTAATCAAACGTTGTGCAACTAAACTGTCAGATTCAGCCACGCTAGTGCCCTTAATAGTGCGCCACCCTAACATTTTCAACGTTTCCTGGAAGCATCACATGCCGCAGTGAGCAAACACAAACCTGGCGTATATCCGATGAATATTTCACAAACTGTAACTTCTTAAATGCTTTGAGTCAACATCAAGAAAAGACTTCCATAAGTACGTGAAAGCATAAATTATTACACACCCGAGTATGAAGCTGCATCTCAGCCAAGGAAGAGACAGACCCGACGGGAAGCTCCTGCTCACAATATCCCACATCCGATGTGCATGTGCCCAACGCTGTGTTCGATTCTTACATAAGTCGCCTGGCCATAGACCCTCATGTGTGACAAACCCCGCCCTCTGTTGACGAGGCGGCTAATTAGAAATCAACAAAAATAAGCCGCTTTCACAGCAACATGAGGACCAGAGGAACATGTGATGCACACTGGGTGTTCATACAGGACACAGTCTTGTGTTGAACGCAAAACTAATGTCCAAAATAATCATATAGATCATATAATAATATAGTATAGATACATATTATTAACACATATTATAGATAATGACTAACCTCAGGATGCTCCAGTCACTCGAAAACATAAACAAAACATTTATATTGGATAAAATATTGTTTTACTACTAAAATCTCAACATGAAAATTACAGCATTGCCTATATGAAATATATAAATAAAAGATACAAAAAAAAACGTATTCTTATTGTTAACTACATCTGAAATAAAATTAAACAAATATTAGATGAAACTTAAATGAAAACTAAAAATGTTGCCTTGGTAACTGAGATAAAAAAGTGCTAAAATTACTCAAATTAAAACTGAAATAAAAATAAAAGTTGTATATAAACATATAAAAAACACTAATAAAAATCACAAAGCACATAAAATTACTAAAACTTAAAAACCAAAATAAAAAAAAAATGAAAATTTAAAAATAAAAGCCGAATGAAAATATAAATGAACATTATAATAGTATATAAATAATACTAACATAACACTGACTTTACAATAATGTCACATTTGTTAACATTAGTTAATGCATTAGCTAACATGAACTAACAATGCACAATATATTACAGAAAATTGTTAATGTTAGTTAATAAAAATACAATTGTCATGCTAGTTCACAAAAAAATGAACTAAGATTAATCAATATTGTATTTAGTAATACTGTATTTAATAAATATTGAAGTAGTTAATTGCAAGTTCACTACTCAGTTCAACTTATCAAATGAGTCCTTATCATAAAGTATTACCCAAAAATTATACATAAAATAATAATAATAATAATAATAATAATAATAAACCAAATATAAACTTTAAGTATAAACAATTATAATGTAAAATGTTCACATTATATACGGGAGTATCAACCCTGTAGTACTGACCAAAAAATAAAATTAAAATAAATAAACTTTACATATAAACAATTATAATGTGAAAATTTCACAATATATACTACATGTGGAGTATCAACCCTGTACTACTGACCAAAAAAAATATATATATATAAATAAATAATAAAATTAATTAATTAATAAGTAATTATACTACTACTACTAATAATAATAATAATAAAGTTTTGTTTGTTACCACACAGTGACTTTTGAATGTCCGTCAGTAGAGAAAGATGCAATTAGTCCAGAAAAAGATGTAGTTGAATCATCTACCAGCAGGGGTTAACTGGATCAAACTAACCTGTCAAACCTTGGCCTACACAATGGCCAAAGACGTCTATCTAGTGCATGTGAACACAGACCAGCAAGTTCAATACTTGCACCCAAAACAAGTATTTTTAGAAGCATATGTAATAAGCTCATGTTCCCATAGACAGAAAAGAGCCAAAGCGAGTCCTTCTCACTCCAAAGGAAGCAGCTGTGGACTCACGTGTTGCTCTTAGTCTCCTCAGATCTCATTTATCTCATGTCAGTAAAGCAGAAAGAAAAAAGCAGCATTAGTATCTTATACCGGTTCGTCACTTCAGAAGCCTGACGTGCGTTTCTGCATGCAAATGCACTGCGTGAAGCTTTGCTCGAGTCTTAAGCAGATCAAAGCCGATGTCGCTCTCAAACCCGCGCGGAGTCACCGTGTGCAGTGCGGCGAGGAGGATGGAATCAGTATTCGGGACGCGCGGATGGAGGGAACGTGGCGGGTTACGCCAGGAAGCGTCAACAGTCAAACATCTGCATCGGGAGGAAGGCTGAATGCAAACACACTTACTTGACGTAGTAGTCGCGGGCCTCTCTAGAGGACGACATCTCCCAGCCATTGGAGGGTCCCTGTGTGGATGGCCAACTCCCGGCGGCCGGCGGAGGACAGCATGAGGACTTGGTCCTGTGACTGCAAGAAAAACACAAGACGACAGCGGTCAGGAGTCAGAGACGCTGTAAGGAGCAGAAACCGTGTTTAGACTGCGCTTTACAATAGTGTCATTCTTCAGTTCAATTCAGTTCAATAACCGTCAATGTTTTAAAATTCAATTATGAAACAGATTCAGTTCAGATGTAAAGCAGCTCAATAGAAAATGTCATTATTCAGCTTAATTCAGTTCAAAAGCTGATTCAGTTCAGTTAAATAACGGTGTCAATGTTGCAAAATTCAATTATGAAATGAATTTACAATAGCGTAATTCTTCAGCTCAATTCAGTTAAATAACTGTGTCAACGTGTCAACTGTATTCAGCTTAATTCAGTTCAAAAGCTGATTCAGTTCAGTTAAATAATGGTGTCAATGTTGCAAAATTCAATTATGAAATGAATTTACAATAGCGTAATTCTTCAGCTCAATTCAGTTAAATAACTGTGTCAACGTGTCAACTGTATTCAGCTTAATTCAGTTCAAAAGCTGATTCAGTTCAGTTAAATAACGGTGTCAATGTTGCAAAATTCAATTATAAAAAAAATTATTCAGTTTTAAAGCAACTCTACAGAAAATTTCATTATTCAGTTTAAATCAGTTCAAAAGCTGATTCAGTTCAGTTCAATAACGGTGTCAATGTTGCAAAATTCAATTATGAAATGAATTCACATTAGCGTCATTCTTCAGCTCAATTCAGTTCAATAACTGTGTCAAGGCTGCAAAATTAAATTATGAAACAGATTCAATTCAGTTGTAAAGCAGCTTTACAGAAAATGTCATTATTCGGCTTAATTCAGTTCGAAAGCTGATTCAGTTCAGTTCAATAACGGTGTCAATGTTGCAAAATTCAGTTATGAAATGAATTCACAATAGCGTCCTTCTTCAGCTCAATTCAGTTCAATAACTGTGTCAATGTTGCACAATTCAATTATGAAATGAATTCACATTAGCGTCATTCTTCAGCTCAGTTCAGTTCAATAACTGTGTCAAGGCTGCAAAATTTAATTATGAAACAGATTCAATTCAGTTGTAAAGCAGCTCTACAGAAAATGTAATTATTCAGCTTAATTCAGTTCAAAAGCTGATTCAGTTCAGTTCAATAACAGTCAAATGTTGCAAAATTCAGTTATGAAACGAATTCACAATAGTGTCATTCTTCAGCTTAATTCAGTTCAATAATTGTGTCAATGCTGCAAAATTCAATTATAAAACCAATTCAATTCCGTTTTAAAGCAGCTGTACAGAAAATATCATTATTCAGCTTAATTCAGTTCAAAAGCTGATTCAGTTCAGTTCAATAATGGTGTCAATGTTGCAAAATTCAATTATGAAATAAATTCACAATAGTGTCATTCTTCAGCTCAATTTAGTTCAATAACTGTCAATGCTGCAAAATTCAATTATAAAACAAATTCAATTCAGTTTTAAATTATTATTATTCACCTTAATGAATTCAATTAAAAATGTATTCAGTTCAGTTCAAGAAATAGTGTCAATGTTGTAAAAATTCAATCAATTATGAAACAAATTCACAATAGTGTCATTATTCAGCTCAATTCAGTTCAAAATCAGTGTTCATGTTGCAAAGTTCAATTCAGTTTCAGGTCTACAGAAGACAATGGTCATTATTCAGCTAAAGTTAGTTTTAGTTCAATGTTGAGTACATTCAGTTCAGTAACTGTGTAAAGTTCATCAATTATGAAACAAGTTCAATTTCAACTGTAAAGCAGCTTTGAAAAAGACAATAGTGTCATTATTCAGATCAATTCAGTTCAGTAACCTTTAACCCCAAAGTGATTCATCATAATGTGTTACAGGAATTGACCATTTTCATTTACACATGAACATCTCATGACTCAATGTTTTCAGTGTCCTTTGAAAATGAATTAAGGCAGCCATGAATATTTATATTGTAATTTTACAGTTGTGCTGTAAAATAAAATTGTTTATTATTTTACTTTTCTTAAACACTGTATTTATTTTACACTGAAATATTAGTAATAGTAAAATAGTAATATTTCATGTTTCATGTTTTATTTAGTAGTAGTATTAACAATAATACAATTATTTTATAGCTTGTTATTGTTGATAATTTATTTATATTTTATAAATCCTAAATAAACTTTGCATTAAAAAAAGCAAGATATATCTAATTATTGCTGAATCTATTTACTTTTAAATACTGAATGTGAACTATAATAGCACAAACAGTATATGGAGTTATTAGTCGTAGACTGTGAGCGTCTTTCTCCTCTCTAAAGCGGCAGAATATCAACCGCTAACAGCCTGGACTTCATTTGTGACAGTGATTTAATTATATTATGTAATGCAATCATGCAAGCCTCAAGATTGTCATGCTTCAGTCTTGTACGCTAAGAGCCGTGAAATTTATCTAATGCTGAACTGCTGGCAGATTCCTTAGAAAGCCTGATATCCGGTGGGCTGTTTGATCAAAGCAGTGTCAGCCTGAGCTTCACCATTATATAACAGATCAGGGAACGCACACATGACTCACTGTATTAGTGTGAAGCTCAAGGGCGAAATTTACACTAAAGTGCAGCAAAGATAGTTACAGAATCCAAACACCCACCCAAAGTCAAACAGAAATATAGATGATGATACACTCAAGCAAAGCTGCTCCTAACAATAAAAGCACTGGCCACATGTTTTAAGCCTTTAAAATTCAATAAAAAATTATATATAGAATTTTTATTCATTAATACTGATACAATTTCAGTTTTATTTTTTATTACTTATCAATGTAATGTATTAATAGGGATGGGCATTTTTCAAAAAGTACGTTTAAAGGAGTAGTTAACTTCCAGAATAAACATTTCCTGATAATTTATTCACCCCCATGTCATCCAAGATGTTCACGTCTGTCTTTCTTCAGTCGCAAAGAAATTAAGGTTTTTGAGGAAAACATTCCAGGATTTTTCTTCATATAATGGACTTCAATGGTGCTCAACGGGTTGAAGGGCCAAATCGCAGTTTCAGAGCAGCTTCAAAGAGCTCTACACGATCCCAGCCGAGGAATAAGGCTCTTATCTAGCCAAACCATCGCTCATTTTCTAAAAAAAAAAAATAATTTATATTTTTAATGCTCGTCGTGCACTAGCTAGACTTCACGCATGACGTAATCACTTTGGAAAGGTCATGCGGAAGCACCGACCCAGTGTTTACAAAGCCAACGTGCAAGTCAAATGCCCTTTACAAAAAAAGGTCTGCGATTTGGACCTTCAACCCGTTGAGCACTATTGAAGTCCATTATATGGAGAAAAATCCTGGAATGTTTTCCTCAAAAACCTTCATTTCTTTGCGACTGAAGAAAGAAAGACATGAACATCTTGGATGACATGGGGGTGAGCAAATTATCAGGAAATTTTTCAGAAAATAAAATTATAAGGAGAATGACGTTATTTTTTAATAATCAAGTTTTTGACACCATTTCTGAAAAAGCTTATGATTAGGCATTAAACACAACCATGTTCTACAGCAACGTTACGTCATATCTCAAGGTTTTCTTTTAGTTGAAAACGTGTGTAAACAAAAAATAAATATATATATATATATATATAAAGAACAAAAGCATTCAAGCTCAAGCATGTTTATCGTGTTTATGTTGTTTCAAGATCATTTATTAAGATAATTTTAATCAAAGTAATTCCAAACATTCTGTGATCAAATACAATCAACTTGTTAACTCGTTCCACAGTTCATTTAGTTATAAGTGACTTTGTGCTTAGGATTTATCATGGATTCCCTGCATTTACTGCCAGCAAAGCAAAACATAGTAAAATTCGAATAGTGTTTTTATTTTTCAAATAATAATTACATATTGAATATTCGACTATTAGTGCATACCCCTATGTATTAATGTAATTTTTGATGTAATTTTTATCAATGTTGATACATTTTTAATTTTATATATGATTACTTAATTAAAATAATTATTAATAATTTAATTAATTATACAATAAATAAAATAATTCAATAATAAATAAATAAGAGCAAATGCATATACACTGAATATCATCAAAAAGCTGAACAGTACCGTATCAACCAGCAAGGTAATATCACAATTGTATCAATTTTAGTTTTATATTTTTATTGCTTATTAATGTAATGTATTAATGTAATTTTTATCAATCAAGTATATATTATTAATCATATTTACAATATATATATATACTGTATATATATGCACCTTGCTTATTAGTATTTTACGTTCTCTGATAATGAATAAATAAATCAATCAATCAATCAGAGCAAATACATATACACTGAATATAATCAAAAGGCTGAAAAATATCAACCATATTTTTCCCAGTAAGGTTATATCATCCAGACCTACTTCTCAAAGAAAAAAGAAAAAAAAAAAAACTGAAAGCAATTTTGTTTTAAATTGATTTTATATAATGATATCAGACAAAAACAGCAGGATGCAGACAGGAATATGATCTTAAATGAGCTGCAGTCTGTCAGAGAAGAAACCAAGTAACTGAATTACAGTAATACAATTCAAAGGCTTAAAATGCCATCAAAGACGTCTTCCTCAACTGATGCGTGCATTCAAGAGGAAAAACTTCCGGCCGTCTGAACCTCCTCACAGTGACAGGATGAACGACAAAATGCACTTTTCTGACTCATAACGAGGTTCTTTGCATTTATTATTTAAACACGCCTCCTGTAAGAAGCAACTGTACTGTGATTATGTGCACTAGTTATGCAAAAAAACACTGAAAACTCACAAACTGATTCTTAATAAATTAACATTCAACCTACTGTTTTCTCAATATAGTCCTATATGCAGCAAAGTGTGTGTGTGCATATGTGTGTTTTTAATATATTAATAAAATATATATTGCATAAAATATATGCAATATATTTTAATACAATTTATTAAATTATTATAAATATCATAAAATTAAATAATATAATAATGTATATGATTCCTTGTAGATTATAGATGCCATTTCTTCTAATAAAAATTTATTTTAAAGAGTTGCCCGTGGCAACATTTCACTTATGCACAATATTATTCTGAAAGCGAAATTCTGCAGCAAAAAAGCAGAGGCAGCTAAATGTGGAATGGATTTAAACATACTAAAAGATTATGAAGCTGAGAACAAGACAGTCTTACTGGAGCTGAAAGCATTATCATCAATTAAGCCAAAAATCATACCATTTTATCTTTTATTTAAACAACTGCAGAAATCCTGCAATAAACAACTATAACGAGGTAAAACAAATAAACGAGCATGCAAGGCTTGGGTTTATGTAAACTGGAGATGTTTTAATGCGAGTCCTAAAGGTACAGATTCTGGATCTCACAGTCTGACCTGAACTCCAGCAGTCCCTGTGAAGCCTATTTTTAGGACCATTTAGGACCAAAACATTTCTGCTGATTTGCAAAAAAGGCCTAATGTTACCGGATTTGATGATGCAGAGTTCAAAAATATCACACAAAAAGTATGTGTGTATCAGTTTTAATGCACTTCTCAAAATAAAGCAGTCAAATGTCAAAAGTTTTGGTTTTAATGACAAAAAGTAGCATTCAAAATTAACAATTTACAAAGGAGTGGAAAAATGTTCAAATACTCAATTTAATGTCAAAGAACTTAGCATAAACACAAGTGTATAAACTAGATAATGTTTGTCAAGGCAAACTTTGATGTTAAGTAAGGATAGATAGATGGATGGATGGATGGATGGATGGATGGATGGAT
>NW_015654053.1:112914-126187 GCF_001515625.1 Sinocyclocheilus rhinocerous
TGGACAAAACGATGGATGGATGGATGGATAGATAGATAGATAGATAGATAGATAGATAGATAGATAGATAGATAGATAGATAGATAGTTTTAAAAGTGCAGTTTGAAGGTTTTAAGTTTTTCAGACATAAATTGCCATGCGGTTGCTATGGTGTTATTGGTGGTTGCTAGGCATTTGTTAGGGTGTTGCTAGGCAGTTAGATAATATTCAAAATTAACTGCAAAGGAGTGGTAAAATATGTTCAAATACTCCATTTAACTCTTTCCCCGCCAACATATTTTTTTTTCTTTTCTTTTTTTCTTTTCTTTTTTTTTTTAAGTTGCCAGCCATTGCCGGCATTTTTGATCATTTTCGCAAAACTACCATGGCCACCAGAATATTTGTTTGTACGAATATCTGAACATGCAAAATGTCAAAAGAAAGAACAGAGCCTCTGCTTTTAAACAACAACCAAAAAAAAAAAAAAAAACGGGTTTATTCTAGTTTCATGCATTCTTTAATCAACACCTAAATGTGGGTACATTTCATTAAAAAAAGCAACATTTTGAACAAAAATCGGAGAAAATTTCATTTCTGTCAAAGTCTACGTCTGGATCAGATTCAGAATGATGATGAAAACATACATGGAGTCGATCGCTTCCATCGAAACATCCAAATCTTCAGAGTCTAAACCACTATCTAGCTCGACATTAGAGTTAGGCAGTCTTGATTTATATACTGTTTAATAGTTGATGATTGCGTGTTTTGATCCAGACGTTCAGTACTCTTTCAGAAGATGTGTAATAGCGCCTCCTACCGCATAACAGTGAAAACACGGAAAGACGGAAGAATTTTCTCAATGGCAGGGAAAGAGTTAATGTCAAATCATTTTACATAAACACAAGTTTATAAATAAGCTTTTTACACAAAAAGTTTATTTTTCAGTCAAATGGGCTTGAGAATCGATCAAATAGTTTCAGACAGGAATTGTGTTCTTGCGTGTTTTTCTGCTGATTGAAGGAGAATACAAGACTTCTTCACCTTATGCAAAAATGCTACGAAATGCATCATATTTAGTGAAAGAGCAAAACAGAAACCCAAAATTAGTATGAAACGAGTACTGGATGATGCAGGGTGATGTGATGCTTTCATTTTTAGGTGAACTATCGGTAACACTTTATTTTAAGGTATACTATGTACTATTATAATAACAATGAATTATGCATAATTACATGCAAGTAAACCCTAAGCCAAATCCTAATCCTAACCCTAACCATATAATAAGTACATGTAGTTAATATTACTCAGTACTTACATGCATAGTTACACTGTAACAAGGACACCTTAAAATAAAGTGTAACCGAACTAAATGTTTAGAAAGCACTTTTAATCATATTAGTGGACTACATGCAATACTTTGCTTGCACGCAAATACTCTGTAGACATGATTAAGCAGAAGGAAGCATACAGCACAGATGATAAAACATGAAAAGTCTTCTTAAGCAACAGATACTGAGGTAAAGTCATCAGTTTGCTCTTTAGAAATGCCTCAGAAAGCAAATAAAACAATCAACTCACGAAGCCAAACGCCAAGTCTTCGGCACAGAATGATGGACTGTCCATTTCCCCCCACAGCAGCTTCATTAACCTGCTTTTCTTCAACTCTGTTTCATGACGGGGATTTTTGGAGTAACCGAACCGGACGGAGAAACACAAGCCACTCAGAGAGTCATCAATAAATGATAACCGCACCGTAGCCAAGAGCCATCGCACACTAGTGAGGGAACGCAGCTGCAGAATTCATGAAGCGCACTTAGCAGAGTAAGTGTTCGAATACCGTGGATTATTCATGTTTAAAGTTGTTACATACGTTACTGTATGCAAGTCTGAAACCTCTGATTCTTATGAGGTGCAAACTGCACTGTGATTAAAAATAATTAAAACAACATGACTGAGCTAATGTCTGTCTATGGCCTGCACTGTTTATATCACGCGGGATACATGTGCAGAGCTATCAGTGCACAGGACTGCTTTACATTATTTGTGAAAGTGACAAAATAAGCAACGTCAAAACAGTTGAAACAGTACAAGAGGAGTATTTTATGACAAGATGTGATTTAGCAGGACATTTAGCAGCTTCTAACACATCATCAATTATGAATCTAATCAGAATTCAGACTATCTGCTTCAGGGTTATTGTAGTAAATTCAAACTAAAACCATTAAAAAAATTTGTTACTTAAAATAAATAAACACATAATAAACAAATACAGTTATAATAATTAATGTTAATAATTATAATGATAATTTTCATTTAACTTGATGAACTAAAATATCTAAAACTGAAATAATTGATAAAAACTATATACACATTTAAAAAAAAAAATCTAATAAATGACAACAACACACCAAAAATACATTAAGTAAAATAAAAATCAAAACGGAAAATATTAAAATAATTATAATTCAAACTATAAATAAAAACAATATTTATGCATCCAGAATGCATTTATTTTTTTATTTTTTTATCTGGTTCATTCATTTGTTAGCAATAATCAGATTTTTTTAGTTCGTGTCCATCATGCCTCAAATGAAAAGAGAATATAATTAAATGAATTAATTTGTTCACTGGATTATCCAAACACAGCTCATTCCACAAGGTTATTCAATATATAAACCAAGTGCTGTGAAAGTTAACTAAAACTTACAATTGTTTTCAGTGTTTGAAAATCAAGCTGAAATAAAATAAATATAAAATAAAATACTAGATTAAAATCTTAGGCTTAAAACTTACATGAAAATTAAAACGTTGCCTTGTCTAATAACAAAACATATTTTGAGTTAAAGTACTAAAATGACTAAATCTGAAATTAAAATAAATTAAAGCTAAATATTTTTTTAAAAAAATGACAAAAGCACATAACAAAATCACTCAAACTCAAACTGAACATATAAAAAAATAAAATGTAATTAAAAAACACACAACAAAATTACTAAACAGAATTAACTAAACTTAAAATGAGACTAAAAATATAATTTGCATTATTTTTTAGCTTTTTTTAATCCAGTTTTACTCATTTGCCAGCAATAATCTGATATTTTAGTTTGTGTCCACAAAGAAAATAATAATTAAATCAAGTAATTTTGTTTTTTTTTATTATCCAAAAAATAGTTATTTATGAACGTAATTCAGTATATAAAGCAGTGCTGTTTTTGCTAAAGCTACTAAAAATCAATTTCGGTAACTGAAATAAAGCTGAAATAAAATAAAATATAATTACTGGATGAACTTAAACTTATTTTTGATATTTGCCAATGCAAACTTTCAAATTTTTGTTTAAGTACTAAATTGACTAAATATGATATAAAAATAAATTAAAGCTAAATAGAAATATTGAAAAAAAAAAAAGATAAAACACATAACAAAATTACTATACTACTACTATAAATTACAAAAATAATTGAAAATATAATAAAAGCTAATTCAAAATATTAATAAATAATACTAACACTGGTGTAAATATATGTGGTGATGTATATGGTTACTATGATACATAATTTCTGTCATACTGTCCAGCCCTCTTCCCTTATGAATATTGTTGTGCAGGTGTATTTCACAATCCTACTTGTTTTCACGTCTCATTTATGATAACAGCAGAGTGAAAGTAATTAATTTGCCGATCGTCTTCAGGATTCAGAGCACTGAAATGACTGATGTATACCATAATATGTAAATGGAGCTGGTAAACTGGGATCTGTTGCCATGGCAAGCATCTGTCTGAGAGGAGAACGACAATCAAACTAATATCTGCGACTTATTAGTAGCCTGACGCCTATCCTGTTTAAGAGTCACTTAGTGTGACTAACAAATAGCTTTGTGTGTTATTTGTTAAAGCAAACTGTTTTTGTGTTTTGTTGCCAATTTTATGACCAGTTTATGCACAAAACCATGGTAAACTCAAGGGTTCAAATCCCACAGAGAAACTCTGACCGACAGGATCCTGACAATCAAACTAAAGCTCAACTACTAAGAAAAGCGCAGCTTTAACAGGGCAACATCTTCATAAATATATTATTACGAGATTACTTTTTTCACAATCACAATATTGACCTGGAACAAAAACACTGAAGTTCTCAGCTACGCACAATACAATTAACGTTCGCTAAATACTATTAAAAAGATTACAAATCACCCTCATTTATAACCAAATCTAAAATACAGAAGCAAGTATTAGCATTTAAGTCAATAATTAATTGTACTAAACAAAATAATACATAAATACCACACACTCATTTAGAAAGAATAAATGATTTATTGATTGATTGATTGATTTTGGGGCAATAATATTAATCATACACTACAGGTCAAAAGTTTAGAACAATGAAAATGTATTTTATGTTTCTGAAAGAAGTCTCTTCTGCTCACCGTGGCTGCACTTAATTGATCAAAAATACAATAAAAACAGTAGTATTGCGAAATATTACAATTAAATTGAACAGTTTTCTATTGTAATATATCTGATGCACTACCACTCAAAAATGTGGGGTAAGATTTTAAAAAAGAAAAAATTTGAAATTAATATTTTTATTCCTTAAGGGTGCATTACATGAATCAAAAGTGACAGTAAATACATTTATATTGTAACAAAATATTTCTATTTCAAATAAATGCTGTTCTTTTGAGCTTTCTATTCATCTGTGAATCCTGGAAAATAAAATGTATAACAGTTTCCACAGAAATATTGTGCAGCACAACTGTTTTCAACATTGATAATAATCAGAAATGTTTCTTGAGCAGCAAATCAGCATATTAGAATGATTTCTGAAGATCATGTGACACTGAAGACTGGAGAAATGATGCTGAAAATACAGATTTGATCACAGAAATAAATTATATTGTAACAGATATTCACACAGAGAACAGCTATATGAAATTGTAAAAAGTTTCACAATTTTTACTGTATTTTTGAACAAATAAATGCAGCCTTGGTGAGCAGAAGAGACGTCTTTCAAAAACATACTTTAGTGTATATTATATGGCATAATATTATATAATTACGTGGGAAAACATTGCAACAGAACATGACAAAAGGCAGTGAAATAGCATTTTTTTTCCTGCTATTTTAGCTAAAACGTACATTATGCGCTGTGCTCATTTGCAGACAGATATCGGTTTTTCGGCAGACGGTGGTAATGACTAGAGGCTGGTGTGGTTGATATAATGCCAATATATACTCTTACATAATATAATTATAGCATACACTGACATGATTTTCTTTTCCCACAATATTTACTCAAAAAGCCTTGAAAACTCTCCTCCTTTACAGTAAAGCCATTACACGCTCAACTGTAAAACCGTTTCTTCCTGGACAATAACACCATTATACGACCATTAATGTTTAATATCTCAGCCTGCGTCTTGCTGTAATTACTTCATCTTTTTGTTTGGCCGCTGATGAGACACACAGAAGTAGGATTCCAGCACATGAAGCTGATCGCTCATGTATGCGCAGCATCAATAATTCAGTCTAGAGCAGGTACTCCTCATGTTCCTCCAGTCAGGTTTCCATTCCAGCGGCGTTTCAAAGGTCCCGCCCTCCTTCAGAACGGCCACACACACACACACACACACACGAAGCTGTGTAAAGCGTTTTCCATGTCATTCTCAAGTAATTAGTGAGCACAGACGGGCCTTTTCATTTTGCAAGATGCAGAAAAAAAAAAAATTGGCAAAATGTGGGTGAAATCAAAAGTAGGGCTGTACACTTAATATGGACTAGTGTCTGTAAATATTAAAGCGCAAAAGACTGCTATTGAAATATGAAGTCTGAACACATGAACTTCATCTCCAGAGTCACTTCACCAGCATTTCACAGTTCCCTTTGAAAAAACTACCGGCAGATGCACACAGAAACTGAGAATCTTCACGACAAACTGACAAAATAAAAATAAATCAATTATTAATAACATATTTTTTAAGGACTACCACACTTTTTCATACATGTTTTCATTTTAACAGTAAACCTCTGTTGTGCAGCAATTTGTTTGGCTACAAATAAAAACTATTGTTACATTTTGAATTTGGGAAAAAATCAAAATGATTTCTTAGGGCCCTAAAAATGTAATAGTTGTTAAACTTTTAATATATTGTAGACGTGCTTTTTGATATCCAAAATTTTTTGATTAAACAACATCCATAGAAACAGCATCCATAAATATTAAAACTGAATGAATGAACAAACTAAAACAAATAAACAAACAAACAAAATCCAGACAAATTAAATGGGAAAAAATTTGGAAAGAATTTGGGGAAAAAATATATTGAATGATAAAATAATAATAAAAAAAAATAATAAAACAGATTTCATACGGCCCCGTGTAATCAATTATAAAACACTGAAATCAGAAATATTAAAAGAGACAACAGAATTTTTAAAAGAAAAAAAAACCATTTTATAGAGCCCTATTACTGTTAAAAATGTATAAATTGTTTTAAATTTCTTTTATAAAAGTTTTATGAATTTAATTGATTAGCATTTTTTTGATAATCAAAGTTTAATTAAACAATTAAAAAAATTAAAATGGAAAACATGGGAAAAATTGGAGGAAATTTGGGAAAAAATAAAATGGAATTTGGAGAAAAAATGTAGTCCGATGGTGGAAATCAACGTCAGCTGGTAGATATTTCAAAATGTGTGAAGAATAAAACTATAGTCCACTCAAAAAAAAATACAAAAAAAACAGTCTCACAAACTGGCACTTCCAGCACAGACAGATTTGTTCAACATAATGACAGCGATTTAGCCGTCGCGTCGCTCCAAACCCGATATCAGTAAAACCAGCCCTTTCATTCCTTCTAGCTTGTAGTAACTTATTTAGCAAACCAATGCAAAGCAGAGGCAGATTATAACAAAGCAGCATGCAGGCGAGATGATGTAACTGAAGGACAGATGGAAAAATCACAGTTCCCTCTCAGAGGAGGCCAGAGAGCGGCGGTCAGAATACATGAGAACAGATGATCGGCTGGGGAAATGATTCTGTCCTGCCACTGCAAATGGCTTGTTGTCAGGTAATATGCAGCTCCGCTTCAAGAACACTTCACAGTCGTGTCTGGAGACTAGTGTACTTCACTTAAGTGCTAATGATACCCAACCGTCAGGGACGACCACATCACTGAAACATGGAGTAGAATAGCTTCGATTTAAATAAATGATAAAAAAAAGTCATGCATACAATTAAAATATACTGTGAACATTAAAACCATAAACACTGCAGTCCTGCACTGCTGAACACAGTTTAAAAAATTGTTTAAAAAAAACAAACAAACAAAACAAAAACAATTTGTGTGGAAATGTCCGTAAACTTACAGGAAACTGACCTGGTAATTTTCTGCCAACAAACTCTCCGTTTTTTTACGGAATGTATTTACGTGTTGCATGGAAAGTTTGAAATAGCTCATATGTGACCCTGGACTACGTCTTAAGTGTCAATGTTTCGAAATTGGGATTTATGCATCATCTGTAGCTTGAATAAATAAGCTTTTCATTGATGTATGGTTTGTTAGGATAGGACAATATTTGGCTGAGATACAACTATTTGAAAATCTGGAATCTGAGGGTGCAAAAAAATCTAAATATTGAGAAAATCATCTTTAAAGTTGTTCAAATGAAGTTCTTTTTTGACCCATACAATGTATTTTTATTGCTACAAATATCCCCCAGCGACTTAAGACTGGGTTTGTGCTCCAGGCTCACATTTATGTTGGTTCTGTTCTAAATCCTAGTGAGCAACATAGACGGCTACCTTCTAAGGGAGCATCATAATTGTCCTCAAGATCACAATAGACTTGTAAGTGATTTTAATAGTGAAAATTTTGGATGAAAAAAACTAACAAATGTAAAGCAGGGCTTCATCACATACTTGCAGTTTATATACAAGTACACTGTAAAAAAATATATATGTTTTTACACTGGAAATGTGTTTTACAAGAAAATAGTATTTCAGTCTTTCTACTACAAAATGTCATGTTTAATTCATTTTCTAAGTGAAAAGGCCAAATTTCAGTTTAAAAATAAAACATTGTTCAAAATATTTACTGTCATGTTCTGCCTCTTCTGTCTCTGCTTGAATGAGTGTTAATTACCAACTTTTTGATAAAAAAATTCCATTAAATCATAAAACACAGAAAAATTCAAAGGCACTTTTTGTGTGTGTGTGTGTGTGTGTGTGTGTTTTTGTAATTATTTGATCAGATATCTTTTTCGATTATTAAGATTTAATTAAACCATTAAAACAAAATCCAGAAAAAATACAACAATTTCTTTAAAAAAAATTAAACCATTCATAGGGCATCATCTTTGAATTAATTTATTTTATAATGTATTTATTAAATTAACTTTATGAATTCAACATTTAATTAAACCATGAAAACAAAATCCAGGAAAATTTCAACAGAAACTATAAAAAAATAAAAAAATAAATTCACAGGGCACTATTTTTGTATAAATTTTAAATGAACATTTTTATGAATTCAACTGAGACATCCTTTTTGATTATTAAAATTTAATTAAACCATTAAAACAGTATCACAAAAAATAAAAAATGAGGGAAAAATTTAATTTTAACAGATTTTACAGGACCCTACATGAGCATAAAAAGTAATATTTTTTTAATTTCTATTCCTTCCATAAACTATTTTGTTTATGCAAGGAATAAAAATAGAAAATATTACTATTACGATTTGATTTATAATCAACATTTCTTTTGATCCATCCATCTCCTTTTTTATTTCACTGCACTTGTCACAATGCATTCTGGGATTGTCTTTTCTATAAAGGGCACATGTGATGCTGCCTTTTTTGGCAACATGTGGTATAATTATGCTGCCTACTATTTGGAACAGCCTTCATGTCTGAATGGAACAAGTCCATGATGCCTACACAGGCAGCACACTACGTTTGGAACAGCGATAACTGATAGAAACACTACTGTCAGCAGAAGCGACGCGGCTCACGCTGGGATTGACAGTAATGTGACGCAGGCTGTTATTACAGCGCTGTAAGATGCTCAGCTGCGAGCCGCCCTGTTATTTGAGAGCATGGTGCAGCTGGGGAACACTCGCTGTAATGACACAGCAGCTCATCTATGGCGTTCGGACGGGATCTTTAATATGACGCTGCAACATGCACTCGTCTCACTGAACGTGACGTCTGCGTCTGCCACATTTCTGTTCGTCTGCTGAACGTGACGTCTTCGTGACATCTGCGTCTACTACTATTTGTGCTTTATTATACCTATTCATTCTCTATTATTGTTTTCAATAAAAAATGAAGTAAATAGCGTTATGTGGATCGTGCTTCACAAGCTGTTTTATTTACAGAATAAATGCTTGGAAATAATATTGAAAGTTTTCATTATTTGTAGCATGCAAGCCACCCAATAATCGCAGCTTTGTGCTTTGTTAAAGTGCCTACTTTCAATTTTATGATAAAATATATAGAATAAAAGTGTTTTTACGCTCTTTAATTTGTACTGAGATAATTCGGCAGTAGTGGCATATGAATCAATGATATTTTCCTCTTTAATGTTGCAGCGTCATATTAAAGATCCCGTCCGAACGCCATACTCATCAGCGGCGCTAATGAGCGCTTCACACGCGCACACCGCACTGTAACTAACGCCTGTGGCGCATCGCGTCATGTGCTGCTCATAAAAACACAAACAGGAAATACAAACGCTGCTCTCGTGTTTTAATGCAGCTTCTAAAACGCATATTTCCCATTATGGTTGCATTGGCATAATTATGAGTTTCAGTCATTTACTCACCCTCGTGAAGCTCCAAACCTGTGTGATTCTCTTTCTGTCTTCAGTGGAACACAAAAGAACATATTTTGGAAAATGTTTTGTTTTTGGTTCATACAATGAAAGTCAATGGGGTCTAATGTTGTTTGGACCCCTAATGTTTTTACCGAAACTGAAAAAGTTTAACAATCAATTATTTACTCAAATGTATTTAATAATCAGCACTGAGTTGTTTATAAACATTATAAATTGCACATATGACAGTTTTTACATCAACTTTTTAGAGATATAATCATGCTTACTCCAACTCATTGAAAATGTAAACAAAGATTACTGGATTACGTTTTACAAGAAATTACTATTTCAGTCTTTCTACTTCAAAATTTCACACACAATTGAATATTGCTTGCCATTTCTTTGTAAGTATTTGTGAAATTTACAAGCAATTTCTAAGTTAAAAAAAATCAACTTTCATTCCGTGTAAAAATATAATATTGTTTAAAATATCTACTTTACGAAAAAACAGCTGCGTTACTTGAAATAAATTAACATTAACTGAAATAAAATAAAATATACAAAAACCTAAACTTTTATTTCAACTATAGCTGCCAAGGAAATATTTCTCATTTTCATTTAGATTAGCTTGATGTAGTAAAATCACTAAAACTGAACATAAAAAACTGACAAAATTAAAATAAAAAAAATAACTAAAACAAAAACAGAAAATATATAGATATTCAAAATAATAATAAAAACTATATTAGTATTCATAATAGTGCAAAAACATAACTACTAAATATAGTAGTTATGTATATACATAAACTTCTAAATATCTACTATTGTTTTCAACAGAAGAAAGTCTTCGGTTTGGATCAACATGTGGGGGAGTAAATTATGTGAAAAACTTTTATTTTGGGGTCAACTATCAATTTCATGTGCTCAAACTTAGAAATTGTTACTATGGAAACATTTATAACAGAATCTATGCGTGGTCTTGAATTGCATGACAATAATTCAGCTCACATTCACCTCATATCACATTCAAAGCTTTTAATAAATGCAATTATCCATTGCACATCTGCATCTTTTATCATATTGCATACTTTCCCAGGCCTGAAACATTCACTATGCAAGTACATCAGAACAGCTGCTTCTAACTGCGCAAGCACAGTTTCACACACTAGCTATGTTTGCATCCAAAGTTGTGAAAAAAATGGAATATAGCATAAAACATTTGCAGGAAAAAATTTTGAATATTGCATAAAACATGCAAAAAAAAAAAAAAGGAATTTTGCATGAAACATTTGAGGAAACTATTGAAATATAGCATAAAACATGTGCAGGAAATAATGAAATATCGCATAACATTAAACGTGCAAAATAAATTCAAATTCATTTTGTTCTCTTGAACACATGGGACGGAAACAGTGCTTTATCCGAAAATGTTTTATTTGCTATTCCAATTTTTTTTTGCATGTTTAATGTTATTATGCAATATTTCAATATTTCATGCACGTTTTATGCTATGTGCAGGAAATATTGAAATATTGCATAATAACATTAAACATGCAAAAAAAAATTTGGAATATCAAATAAAACATTTTCGGATAAAGCACTGTTTCATTCCCATGTGTTCAAGAGAACAAAATCTACTTAGGCTAAAAAAAATGGAATATCTTTTATATATATTTTTTTTTTTTTGGAAAAATTTGAATATTGCATTTAAAAAATAAAATTGTGAATAAAGCAACATTTCCATCCCATGTTTTCAAAAGAAAACAATCTTCACTTCCTGGGAAACTGGCACAAAGTATCAGTAATTTACTCTGTAAATGTGTTTCCATCATAGTTTATGCACGTTTTCTTACCAGTCTGTCTCAATTGAGCGCATACATTTTTTTGTGCATTTTGCAAAGATTTTATGCGCATCTTGGCATTTCCATCCAGCATTTTTATGCAATATCCCAAAATGTTGTGCACTTGCACCGTGAAGTCATTGTGGTACAAAATATGTAAAATCTGAACGCTTCTAACAAATGTTAGTGTCAGCTTGATCTCATAAATATTCTGCACATGCATCACTCTCTGCCTGGCACATCCTGTTCCTTCTGGTGTGAACAATGAACGTGAAAAAACCTTCAGAACAGGTAAAAAACAACAGGCCGCAGCAAACCATGCATCACATACTAACTCAACGCCATACAATAGTGCATTAAATCACAGCCAAACTGACCAAAACCTGCATGACTGGTTAAGAGATTAACAGCAGATACATTTACATTTCAGCAGATGTTGCACAGCATTCCTATGGGAGAATCTCTTGAAACCTGTCAAGAACGTGTTTAGGTCACATTTAACGCCAAAAATCAACCTAAATCAACCAATCAAAATAAGCCTATTTTAAGAGCATTAAGATTTGTTGAATTATTTTCATGACAATTAAGCACATTTTCTTCTCTCTTTTTCTTTTCTTTTTACATGCATTTGGCCATTTTACTTTTTTTTTTTGTAATTCTCGTTATTCTCAGTGTTGATTCACTGTCCAAACAATCTTCATATAAATGATTTTTATTATTTTTTTAAATTTAGAATAAAATGTGACCTGGACATATATTTGTATACAGCGCTGTTCTGTTACAGCAGTCAATGCACAAATGCAACTGAAAGGTGATGCAACTGGTAATTTTCATTTGCACAAATCTCACAGAGGGGGAAACAAAGCATTTGCACTGATAAATGTGATTATAATTGTAGTCATAATGGTCATTGTTAAAGGCCAGAGGAATATAAAGCCGTTTGGATCCCATCTGCTGTGAGTTTGGAGATCATCTCAGCGCTTCATTCACTGCAGCTCTCTAAATACTACTATACCAGGAGATTCACAGCAGTTTTACACACAAGACTGTCACCAACAGGACATTTCAATGGTTAAACAATAGTTCACCCAAAAATCTAAAGTCTGTCATTCTTTACTCATCGTTACCAAAAACTATGATGAAAAATATTAGCTAACAACCTTTTTTTTTTCTTTTCACGAGACGAAGACGAGACGACGCTGACATCACTGAAAACTATCAACATGCGATATCATCGACAAAAAAAGATTAGACTAAAATATAAAAAATTAAGAAATAAAATCTCTATATAAATAAAATTAAAAATAAAAAAATCCTCTATATTTTCTCAAAAAAAAAAATATTGACCTCCACAAGTTTATGCTTGGGGTTGCCAGATGTCAAGAGTTTAAATCCCCCATCAAAGAATTTTTTCTTTTATCTTCTGATTTATAAATATTAAGAATTACACTGTTTTAGCTTTTGAGTTTTACCAGTCAGAGTTATTATAGTTAACTAAAACTGAACTAAAATTAAAACCATTAAAAAAAAATGTTTTGTTACTTGGAAATAAACTTTTACTTGTACTAATGATGTACTATAATAAAATAAAAAACTATAGACACACACACACATATATATATATATATATATATATAT
>NW_015654053.1:127143-140996 GCF_001515625.1 Sinocyclocheilus rhinocerous
TTTTGTAATTCTAGTTATTCTCAGTGTTGATTCACTGTCCAAACAATCTTCATATAAATGATTTTTATTATTTTTTTAAATTTAGAATAAAATGTGACCTGGACATATATTTGTACAGCGCTGTTCTGTTACAGCAGTCAATGCACAAATGCAAATGAAAGGTGATGCAACTGGTAATTTTCATATGCACAAATCTCCCAGAGGGGGAAACAAAGCATTTGCACTGATAAATGTGATTATAATTGTAGTCATAATGGTCATTGTTAAAGGCCAGAGGAATATAAAGCCGTTTGGATCCCATCTGCTGTGAGTTTGGAGATGATCTCAGCAGCAGCACTTCCTACAGCTCTCTAAATAACAAGAGAAAAGACAAAAACACAACTAAAATTAAAATGAAAACAAAAATAAAAAAGGATTCAATATAGTAATAAAATCTGTTAATTTCTATAATTTTGTAAATCAGGAAAATGAGGTCAAATAAACCATGTGTATGAGTTGACATTCGCTTGATTTGTGCTTATAGGTGAAAGCGCAATATTTCTGATGAAATTTATCAAATGACAACAAACACGATCAGTAACTGTGATAATAATTTGGAGCAAAATAATTGTGGTTATCAGTTTAACCTTTATACAGCTTATGTTTTCACTGACAACCTAGACTAAAATTCCCAGACGTTTAGTCAACTAAAACCTGACTAAACAAAAAACAGGACAGGTTGACTAAATATGAAGAAAACTAAGCAGGATATTTGACACAGGACTAAGATGAAGACTAAACTAAAAAGCAGCTCACAAAATTAACTAGTCTAGATACTCTTATTTTTCGGTAGAACACATAAAAAGAAAATCTGTGAAGAATCAGCTCATCATAGCATGCTGATTATAGTTAACTAAAACCATAATGTTAAAATAAACAAAAATTTTTTTTTTTTTTAAATACCAAAGAGCAGTCAATGCACAAATGCAACTGAAAGGTGATGCAACTGGTAATTTTCATTTGCACAAATCTCACAGAGGGGGAAACAAAGCATTTGCACTGATAAATGTGATTATAATTGTAGTCATAATGGTCATTGTTAAAGGCCAGAGGAATATAAAGCCGTTTGGATCCCATCTGCTGTGAGTTTGGAGATCATCTCAGCGCTTCATTCACTGCAGCTCTCTAAATACTACTATACCAGGAGATTCACAGCAGTTTTACACACAAGACTGTCACCAACAGGACATTTCAATGGTTAAACAATAGTTCACCCAAAAATCTAAAGTCTGTCATTCTTTACTCATCGTTACCAAAAACTATGATGAAAAATATTAGCTAACAACCTTTTTTTTTTCTTTTCACGAGACGAAGACGAGACGACGCTGACATCACTGAAAACTATCAACATGCGATATCATCGACAAAAAAAGATTAGACTAAAATATAAAAAATTAAGAAATAAAATCTCTATATAAATAAAATTAAAAATAAAAAAATCCTCTATATTTTCTCAAAAAAAAAAATATTGACCTCCACAAGTTTATGCTTGGGGTTGCCAGATGTCAAGAGTTTAAATCCCCCATCAAAGATTTTTTTCTTTTATCTTCTGATTTATAAATATTAAGAATTACACTGTTTTAGCTTTTGAGTTTTACCAGTCAGAGTTATTATAGTTAACTAAAACTGAACTAAAATTAAAACCATTAAAAAAAAATGTTTTGTTACTTGGAAATAAACTTTTACTTGTACTAATGATGTACTATAATAAAATAAAAAACTATAGACACACACACACATATATATATATATATATATATATATATATAAAAACAGGACAGGTTGACTAAATATGAAGAAAACTAAGCAGGATATTTGACACAGGACTAAGATGAAGACTAAACTAAAAAGCAGCTCACAAAATTAACTAGTCTAGATACTCTTATTTTTCGGTAGAACACATAAAAAGAAAATCTGTGAAGAATCAGCTCATCATAGCATGCTGATTATAGTTAACTAAAACCATAATGTTAAAATAAACAAAAATTTTTTTTTTTTTTAAATACCAAAGCGATATTTCAGATACTTATTTAGTTTAACTTAATGTTCTAAAATAACAAACTGAAATAAAAATTAGTTTTAGAACTTTTGTTGTGTGTTTTTGGTCTTATATAAACACATGACTAAAAACACAAGAAAATTACTCAAACTTTAACTAAAATTAAAATGAAAACGGAAATTATAAAAATAAAAACAAAAATATTCTCAGTTATACCACCATAAGACTGGTTCATAGTTTTTATTTTTTTTAAAATACCAAAGCGATATTTCAGATACTCATTTAGTTTAACTTAATGTTCTAAAATAACAAACTGAAATAAAAATTAGTTTTAGAACTTTCGTTGTGTGTTTTTGGTCTTATATAAACACATGACTAAAAACACAAGAAAATTACTCAAACTTTAACTAAAATTAAAATGAAAACGGAAATTATAAAAATAAAAACAAAAATATTCTCAGTTATACCACCATAAGACTGGTTCATAGTGACCGTGCTCTAAAAATAAAAAAGTTAAAAAAAAAAATAATAAATTAAAGTATCATAACACAGGTCCATATGAGCTGTGCAATACGTCTTCTGAAGTCAATATACTATAATTTGCAAGATTATATCAATGAATAACGACTACAATATCAGCATGTACGTTTGGAACAACATGAGGAAATAATTGTAATTTTTGGATAAACTTTATTTTAACAAGCATGCACGCAGTCCACTTCACGTCATTTTTTAAATATTTCAGTCTCAATGAACAGGTGTGTTACTCAAATGATTTCCATTTTAAAGATCTTAAGACAAAAACACGCAACAAGACCCAGCAGCAACATGAGTTCCCTGACTCCAGCAGCACCAGAACCAGCCAGACATCAATCTTCTTGTTGTTGGTCAAGGCTGTTTCTGCTCCTCAAGCGTGCTTTAATCTAGACTCTATTCTCAGCACAGCGAAGACACGGAGAGACGCATGAATTAAAGATGATGCTTTCATAACTCTCCAAAGTGCTTCTTTTCATGCACAGTCTTAGAAATAAGTTGAAGCGCTCTTTAACCTTCAGCCCAGCTCGCCAAAGTCCAAATGCACAAAATGCACATGCATACCTGCTGCTTGAAGCTTTTCCACTGGGAAATACAATCAAGCCTGATATTTGGTCAACTTAATTTAGTTCATGATGTTAATTTAGTCCCCCGGGTCTGATATTTTATTTTTGTGAGAGCCATTGTTTGCAGGAGATTACGAATCTAGCAGATTACTGTTCATAAAGAACACAATAACTGCATGATCGCTTTAGAAAGATCACATGACAATCAACATGCCGTTTAATGGGAACCAGAAAGTTCTGTCATTATTTATTCATCCTCGTACTGATGCAGACTTTCATGTTCGTATTTTATCAGATTCAGAACACATGCAATAGTTCATATTGACCACCAATGTCACGCTTCAAAACAGACCAAAAAAATAAAAAAACATAAAAATCTGATATATATATATATATATATGATACAGTAGCTCTATGTGAAAAATGTTCAAAGCTTGCAAATAGGACCAGGGTTATTTTAATATCATAATATTATATACTATTATATATATATCATACAAACTATTATATGGTTTATTAATATTTTTAATGAGTTTTTTTCTTTTTAGATTGTTTTCATTTGAATTTTTAGTAATTTTGTCGCGTGTTTGTCATTTTTATTAGTTTTTAGTTTAATATGTCTATATATCTTTATTGGTATATATTTTTATTTAAGCTTTAGTTTTAGTTATTATAGTATCAAGATGAACTAAATGAAAATGACAAATGCTTGGCAACTAGCTGAAATAAAAAAAAAAAAAATAATATAATGTTTTTTATATATATTTTATTTTAGTTCAAGATAATTTTATTTGAAGTAGTAAAAAATATAAATTATTGCAGTAGTAAATTATTTTACGGTTTTAGTTAACTATAACAATCATGAATAGGACAACATGATTAATTAAAATCAAAATCACAATATGATGTAAAAAAATAATAATAATATTTTTTTTCCTAAATAAACTTTTATTTTACAGTGAAATATTACAATAGCATTATTTCTTATATTGTTTTTATTCTTTTTTTTATTTTTATTTAGCAATAACAATAATTATTATTTTGTTTTATTGTCATATTGATACAGTCACACACTTTTGGCCAAATTGTGCAGCCTTACAAACAAGCACAGCAAACCAAGATTTTTATAAAAAAAAAATAATTTAAAAAAAAAACACGTTTTAAACCACACTAACAATATTTATCAGAAAAATAAAAATCACAAATATTTTTCTTTTTCCCCTCAAATTGTACAGCCCTAATAGAAAATCATATTCGAAAAATCCCACAAAATTTCCATGTTTTCAATATATGTATACAGGGCTTATATTCCTCAAAACTTACCATTTTGTGCTCCAAGGAAAAAAAAAAAAACATAATATAGTCGTGGAACAACACGATGTTGAGTAAATAATGACAGAATTTCCATTTGTGCAGACTCTGGTTATTAAGACATTAAATTATGAAAGGGTCTGCAGAATTTGAACATTTTGTGAAACGTTTTAGCATCAACATAAAATATTTCCCATGCATCACAAATCATCATCCGTTCCATCCATTTAAACGTCCAACACAGACACATCTTGGCTAAATATCTTCACAAACCAGTCCTCTTTTAAAGCGTCTGAAGGCCCTTCGCACAAACACAATCGTTCTTTCACACACAAAGCAAATGCAAAGCTGCTGGATGAAATAAAGAACTCTTCTATACATTTTATAATCTGTTTTAATACTGCATGATTATTTTGGAGAATAAAAAGGCTGTCATTATGAACACTGGACAGTGGCGATGATGCCAGCGAGATCCAGGGGCCAATCCTTTAGGAGGATTAGCTGGGATAAAATCAAGAAAAATCAAACAAGCCAAACAGGTTATGGAGTTTAGACAGTCACAGGGATGAAATGAGCTTAACCGGACGTCAGTGCACATGCACGCGGCTTATATGTTACGCCACAGTATGGATGGAGGAAAATTAAATCACAAAGCACCATTCTCATCATCAACCTCTGTGGGGTTTATAATGGCCCATACCGATATATACACAGTTAATATGTTCATATCGAGTATAATACAATGACAGACGAAAACATGTATTGCTGAACATGAATGGTTAATTTATACAATATTATAATGCATATATTTGTTTATTAAAAATACTGAATTTAGAATACCATGTAAAAAATATTTGCAAAAAATATTTATAAATAAATAATAAATGTGAATTGTTTTATTTATTTACTTATTTATAAATAAATTATATACAAATAAATACTGAAATGTGTGTATTTTTCTACATATATGCCTTAAAATCTCAAAGAAATGAAGTGATTTCATATACTGTAGCAAATTAGCAATACACCGATATATCGGTATCGTCC
Organism: Sinocyclocheilus rhinocerous; assembly: GCF_001515625.1. Taxonomy (NCBI): domain Eukaryota; kingdom Metazoa; phylum Chordata; class Actinopteri; order Cypriniformes; family Cyprinidae; genus Sinocyclocheilus; species Sinocyclocheilus rhinocerous. The sequence goes on from NW_015654053.1 coordinate 132,640, forward strand.
TATGTTTACTTGCTGTTTGTGATATAGTTTTTGATATAGGTGTTGTATAAATCAATAATAAATTGATAAAAATAACAACAGGCCTACCTGTGTTTCATCAATATATTTTGTCTACTGTTGCTACGGTAACCTTTAAATCTACTGCTTAGTCAATGGATAACACACACATTTCTGTTCATTTAAAAATACTCAATTTAGAATAAATACTATGTAAATAATAGTGTCAAAACATAAACATTTAGTTCTAAATAAAAATGTGCACATTATATTTAAACCAGTTATATAAATAAAAACAAATCTTTAAATAAAAAATAATAATTAATAACTAAATTGCATAAATAAATAGCAAATGTTTAGATTTTATTGTTTTTTTATATACATTTTTATATACATTTATATAAATAAAAAAAATATATATACACATTTAGATAAATAAACATAAAATGACTGCAAATCTACAAATGTGCTTAATCAATGGATAAATGCACAAATTTCTGTTCATTTAAAATACAGAATTTAGAATATGTAAAAAAAATTATAATAATATTTATAAATAAAATATGCATATTTTATATACATAAAAATAAACATTTATAAATAAATATTTATAAAAAATAAATCATTTTATAATATTTCATATATGTCTACTGTTGCTACAGTAATCTCCAAATCTGCTTAGTGAATGGATAATGCACAAATTTCTGTTAATTTAAGATATTAAATTAGAATAAATATTATGCAAAAAATCTAAACATTTTTTTAAATTATAATATGTATGCATATTTAAATAAAAACAGATATTTTTATAAATAAAATGCATTTATTATAAACAATATAGTTTTTTTTTTCATAAAGCGCATAATATAGTTTACTTTTGCTACAGTAACCTCCGAATCTACTGCTTAGTCAATGGAAAACGCACAGATTTCGACCGCTATGAAGTGATTGACTGTTTCTGGAGCTTCTAGATCTCATTCTCACCATCGCATTGAGCGGCAGCTGCCTGCAACATTTATAATATTTCATATATGTCTACTGTTGCTACAGTAACCTCCAAATCTCCAAATGTGCTTAGTGAATGGATAATGCACAAATTTCTGTTTAAGATACTAAATTAGAATAAATATTATGCAAAAAATCTAAACATTTTTTTAAATTATAATATGTATGCATATTTAAATAAAAACAGATATTTTTATAAATAAAATGCATTTATTATAAACAATATAGTTTTTTTTTTCATAAAGCGCATAATATAGTTTACTTTTGCTACAGTAACCTCCGAATCTACTGCTTAGTCAATGGAAAACGCACAGATTTCGACCGCTATGAAGTGATTGACTGTTTCTGGAGCTTCTAGATCTCATTCTCACCATCGCATTGAGCGGCAGCTGCCTGCAACATTAAGCATGATTCCTCAGTAAAAATGCGTTTTAACGCAGAAGCACAAGGAACGGACGATGCCTTTCCAGATGCAGTCAGGTCTGATTGAATGAGGAGAGGAGATGCGACAGCGGCGTTATCAATTCCCGTGACATCACTCCTGCATGTTTCCCATACAGCTGACAATCACTCAATGCATGCAGACATTCAACGACGCGCTACACTCGCGTAAACGTGAAGAAAGTGACTCGGTGTAATGACTGCGGCTGTGTCTCAGACTCACCCTGCTAGTTTGGGCATCCTGACAAAGCTGAACACGTCCATGATACGGATCGCCTCCGAACTCACTTCGATTCCATCCCCGCAAACGTCTCGGCGTGAATCGTGTAGAAAATGAACGCGACGGAGCTTTCCTCAAGTCAGTGCAATTGACAACGGGATATCCTGCATGGCTGCGCGTTGACGGCGGCGTCGCTTGCGTGAAACACGATCCGCGTTCCTCTCAGATTCACGTGCTCCACGGCTCCAGATGCCCTCGGCCAACTTTATTTAATTTCCCATCGCGGTGGAAACCGAACGCCGGGATTGGCGAGCGATGGAGGAGCGCGAGATGAAGCGAGAGACCGAACGGAGGGAGCGCAGGAGGAGCTGGAGGAGGAGGAGGATGTCAGCCGATAGACGCTCCATCTAATCTCAGATGTCCACATGTAATGAATAATCTCGCACGCGTGCAAAGGTCAGCGTCATTGCACGAGCGCGCGACGCGAGACTGGAGGGGAATCGAGAAGCGCGTGGGTGCTCCATGGAGGAGGAGGAGGGAGATATAGAGATGAGGAGAGAGGAGAAAGTTATTAGATGAGCAAAGAGAGAATAAACACCAGTGTTGCCAACTCTCACGCGATGTGCGATGAGAAATTACGCTACAACACTTTTATTATTAGCGGCGACAGTGTCAAAAAAAAACAAAAAAACAGCCACCATAAATGTAAAGAAACGAAGTTGCTTGTCAGGTTTTTCTAACAAGCAACCATATATTTTTAAACCCGCGATTTTGTAACGCGACTTAACAAAAAATGTTAAAAAAGAAGAAAAAAGTCGCGTAAAATACGCGGACTTGGCAACTCTGATAAACACCTGTGCGCGCAGGTTCTAATTTGTATTAATGCGTCAAGGTGCGAGCAAGACACATTGCGCCAAAAATCAGTTTAACCAATGGCGTGAGTTTGGGGCGGGGCTATTTGTCAGTGTGACCAATGGCAGGCGGGATGGTCCGGGAAAGGTTTCGAGAAGCGCGTGGGTGCTCCATGGAGGAGGAGGAGGGAGATATAGAGATGAGGAGAGAGGAGAAAGTTATTAGATGAGCAAAGAGAGAATAAACAACAGTGTTGCCAACTCTCACGCAATGTGCGATGACGAATTACGCTACAACACTTTTATTATTAGCTGTGACAGTGTCAAAAAAAAAAAAAAAAACAGCCACCATAAATGTAAAGAAACGAAGTTGCTTGTCAGGTTTTTCTAACAAGCAACCATATATTTTTAAACCCGCGATTTTGTAACGCGACTTAACAAAAAATGTTAAAAAAGAAGAAAAAAGTCGCGTAAAATACGCGGACTTGGCAACTCTGATAAACACCTGTGCGCGCAGGTTCTAATTTGTATTAATGCGTCAAGGTGCGAGCAAGACACATTGCGCCAAAAATCAGTTTAACCAATGGCGTGAGTTTGGGGCGGGGCTATTTGTCAGTGTGACCAATGGCAGGCGGATTGTTCCGGAAACGTTTTTAAAAACTGTCATAAATTTAGCAAATTTTGTCTGGTGACTAGTGGTGCAAAAAGTAAACAATAGTGAGCAACAATTGGTTCAGGAAGTAAAAATGCCATTTATAGTGCCCAACAATTGGTTCCGGAAGTAAAAATGCCATTTATTAAGGAAAAATATAAACTATTGCAGGGAGCAAATTGCGCCAAACGATAAAAATAATAATAATAATAATATATATATATATTTTTTTTTTACTTCAAATGAAAGTTTTTAATGCTGTGATTCTCCTTGTAGCTGGTTGGTTTGGTTCTTATAACGCTTTAAAGAAGTTTTTTTTTTTTTTAAATGAATGGAAAAAATACTTCCAGCGCTGCAGAAAATGTGGCTGGCACTAATGCCCTTGATTCGTCTTGCACTGTTAATTAATTATTTTTTTTCACTTCATATCACCTGATGGAGTTTGGGTTCTATGCCACTGTCACATTTGGCTTGCTTAGTTAGGGTTTAAAAGACTCTTAATATTCAGTATTATCGATTTATTTATTGGAGTGTCTATTTACACTAAGTGCAAATAGCCCGCCTTGTTGGCAGAGGCTATTTACACTAACTCCTCCCACCAACGTGTGGTTGGGCTAGACAGCATTGTAAAAGACGCCTGTAAAATAACGCCTCCAGTGGCGTAGTTAGTAAAGCACATTCCAACTACTTTTTGACGGGATCGACCAAAGTTCGAATTCGCCTTTTGCCGAACTCGTTCTTCTCCATTTTCACATCGGAAAGGCATTTATTTTCAATAAAAATGGAATAAATAATCAAAAAGTTTAAAATAACATGCCTCACGGGTGTTTTTCTGTTAAGGTTAGGGTTAGGTGTAGGGAGGGCTTTATTGTCCCAAATCGGCATCAATTTAATCATTTTAATAAATTTTATAATTTACACTCAATATGTTATTATTACGCACTTTTCTATAATGTACTAGGTGCAGATATCCGGCACTATTTGCACTAAGTAGTATAAACAGCATCTAATTTTACATAGTGTAAAATGAATCTATCGCTATTTGCACTTAGTGTAAATAGCATATCACTAAAAATACTGCTATCTGCACTTAGTGCAAATAGCCGCTGCCTTTATTTATTAAGTATATTATCGATTTGATGGTACTGACAATATCAGATGAGAATAAATGTGAACTGAATTGAGCTGAATAATTAAACTATTGTCTTATGTAGAACTTCTTTTTTAACTGAATCAAATTTGTTTCATAATCGACAAATTTTAAAACATCAATAAATCAACACTGAACTGAAGTGAGCTAACACTATTTCCAATTGAATACACAAATGACTCTGCAAGAAGAAATGACCGTGCATTCAGCTCAAAGCATTACTACACGTACACACAAATACACACATGCAAGTTTAGAAGTCAGTGTGATAGTTGCTTCTTTGTGGTATATAAACAATATAATTTCTCATAAATGAAAATATTTTATTTCATGACCAGATACATTTAATTATATAATGTATCTAGTTCAGTTATAAACTGAAAAATGTAGGTCTTTGAAGTCAAGAATAAATAAGTTACGAAACTGACATTAGTCATGTGTCACTCCAGTCGGGATACTGCAAAATTTTGCAATTTCAGTTTTAGCAACATAAGATATATTCAAGCTCTACCTCCAGCTCAAACTACTCTGACAGCAATGAGAAAAACACTCATATATTCCATATTCTGATTATATAAAGTTGCAGAACATGCATCTGTGTGTATTACTGCATGTGAATTGTATTCTTTTTATTTTTTGTCTTTATTGTAATGCATGTGCCACACTGTTCTGATTATATCTGGCTGCTAATACATCACAGATGTCCCACATGGGATTAACAAAACATCTGTCTGTCTGCCTTTGCTGTGAACTTCAGCACAAATATTACATTAGACACTGATTTGAACTGCTGTTCAAATCGAGCATGTTGTTGTTTAAGGCAAAACACCCCAGGTACATGAGGTTTAAAAAAATGTTCATTAATAGATATCACCATAATTTCCCAGTCGACTGAATAAATTAAGAAATGTAAATATTTTTTGTATTACACGTTTTCTAAAATGTTATGTTTAAATATGCAAATAAGGCATTATCTAATTAAATATGCACTAGTTTGCATACATTTCCAGAAGATAAATCTAAACACTGGATGAAGCAAGGTTCAAAATTATTTTTTGAGTTTGCTGACATATTAGAGTTCAAGGTTTTTACAGATGGGGATTTTGCATTTCTCTTTTTATGAAAATGACTCAAAAAAATCTGAAAATACTGTCAACGTGTTTTTAGAAATAAAATGTTATAGAAATAAGTCTGAATGATATATCAACAAACCCCTCAGTAAAAATCTTCAGAATATAGATAGGAATTAAACTGTAAATTTTGGTGTATGTCAGTGCTACTGAAGTGGAGAAAAAAAACCTCATTTTGAGAAAACAGCAATTTAAAAAAAACATATTGTAATTGAAATCTACAGACACAAATAAATAAAGTGCAATAATAAAATCAACAAATTATATATGAACAAACCCCTCTATAAAAACCTTCAGAATACAGATAGAAATAAAACGTCTCAGGTTACTTATGTAACCATGGTTCCCTGTGTAGGGAACGAGACACTGCGTCCTCTAGGGGTCGCTATGGGGAACGCCTCGTCGTGACCCGTGTCTGAAGCATACATTGAAAAAACACCAACTCGTTGGCCGGCGACAGCCATGACGTCACTACCGGAGCGACTATAGTATAAATAGGCGCCGGGAGCACACATCATTCACTTCTTCGTCTGAAGCTTGCGTCCGCAGCATGGCAAGAAACCTAGAGGACGCAGTGTCTCGTTCCCTACTCAGGGAACCATGGTCACATAAGTAACCTGAGACGTTCCCTTTCATGGGAACTTCGAACTGCGTCCTCTAGGGGTCGCTATGGGGGAACGCCTCGTCGTGACCCGTGTCTGAAGCAAAAATTGAAAAAACACCAACTCGTTGGCCGACGACAGCCATGACGTCACTACCGGTGCGACTATAGTATAAATAGGCGACGGGAGCTACACATCATTCACTTCTTCGTCTGAAGCTTGCGTCCGCAGCATGGCAAGAAACCTAGAGGACGCAGTGTCTCATTCCCTACTCAGGGAACCATGGTTACATAAGTAACCTAAGACGTTTTCACCAACTTCATATTTCAATTTGACTAAGCTTAAATTTCAAGGCAGCATTAAGTTGTAAAAGGTTTTTTTTTTAACAGTGAGTCTAATCCATTTAAGCTTGATTTTTGCCCAGAGCCGGCCCAAGGCATAAGTGAACTAAGGGGCTGCTTAGGGCCCCGTGGCCACCAGGGGGCCCCCAAGAGTACATGAAATGGCTTGATTTTTTTCGGAGTGTCTATTTACACTAAGTGCAAATAGCCCGCCTTGTTGGCAGAGTCTATTTACACGAACTCCGCCCACCAACGTGTGATTCGGCTAGTGAACATTACACAAAAGACAGCCAACAGTCATCAGCTCCAGTGGCGCAGATGGTAAAACGTGTGACTTGCTCATTTTGACACGATCGACCCGGGTTCGAATCCACATTTTGGCAAACTTTTTTCTCCCTTTTCAAATTTCAAATCACATCAGAAAAATGTAACATTGAAATTTATTTTCAATGAAGATGAAGGAAATAATCAAAAAGTTGAAAATAAAGTATCGGGTAGGGTTAGGGTAGGTGTAGGGAGGGATGCCACCTTATTGTCCCAATAAGGTGGCATCCATTTAATAATTTGAATTAAATTTAAAGTTTACACTCAATAAGTTATTATTGCATACTGTTTTATAATGTACTATAATACTGAGGTGCAGATAATTGCCACTATTTGCAAAAAGTAAAATCCTGCTATTTGAACATAGTGTAAATATAATCTTCGCTATTTACACAGTGCAAATAGCCGCTGCCGATTTTTTTATTTTTTTTGGTGATATATTGTGTCAATGGCAATGGTAATTATACAAAAACGCATTAATAAATAATTAAATAATCTATACATGTCATCTTATCATTTCCATAGTGGCGCGCCATGCACAAATCAGATCAGAATCAGATCAGAGGTGTTTACTGTAGGTTAGTCAGAATCCGCTCTGAACTAATTGTTTTCACAAGTTTACGGAGTTCTACGCGCTCGCAGATCTTTCCATTATAACAAGAAAAAAGGTTTCTCACATAATCCATTTACATTTTGAAGAAAAGGTTTGTTAGTCTGTTTCAGGGATGACAAATAACGCGAGTGTAAAAAATTACGCGAGTCAATCTGCTAAATTGTTCCACGAGTCATTGCTATGATTGACAGTGATAAATATTGTAGCAATGGACGGAATTAATTATCTGACAAGCCAATGTCAAAATAGAGCTGTGCATTAAGTGATGCAGAGTAAATTCAGCAGCAACTGTGTTGGCTGAATATATATCAGCTTCTACCGTATACTTACTTTAGTACAGTAAAAGTACAAAAAAATGGTATAATAGTAATTTTATAATAAATCCAAAAGCAAGATGTCACAAAAACTAGGGAGTGGAAATGTCAGCTGAGCTGATGAGTGATCCTCTGCTGCCATCTACTGGTTATAATGCTAATTTCATGTCATTTTCATCTTAAGTCTTTGTTTTCCACCAGGAGACACATTTTTGGCCATTTTTTTCATCATCTTGAATGAAAAGTGAATCTTTGAAGTAAATTTTACTGCACAACTGTAGAGTTAAAAAATAATATAGGCTTCAAAATATTTTAAGTGTTTAAAAAAATGACACTATAGACAAACAGTGGGTAAAGGGCAGTGTGTATTTTTGTGTGTGTTATATATTAATGTATCTCACTCCAGCCAGGCAACCAATGTTGGCAACCCTGATATAATATAACATTTTAGCTAATTTTTAGATTAAAGTTTTTGCCTTCTGTGTAAAAATAACTTTCCTGGGTATATATTTTTGTAATAAAACAATTCTGTTTCATAAACTTGGTACTAATAACAGCTTAACATTATTTACTTTTGCCTACCTTTTGGGTCTTTGCAATTATATTCCAATATCATTATGCCTCAGTTAGTTAGTTATAGATTAAGAGTTGTTGTTTTTTTATGTACAGATGGCTTGCTGCTGTGTATAATAATTTATGTTGTTAAAATAACATTCT
>NW_015654053.1:141031-143299 GCF_001515625.1 Sinocyclocheilus rhinocerous
TTTTTTTTTTTTTTAAATGAATGGAAAAAATACTTCCAGCGCTGCAGAAAATGTGGCTGGCACTAATGCCCTTGATTCGTCTTGCACTGTTAATTAATTATTTTTTTTCACTTCATATCACCTGATGGAGTTTGGGTTCTATGCCACTGTCACATTTGGCTTGCTTAGTTAGGGTTTAAAAGACTCTTAATATTAAGTATTATCGATTTATTTATTGGAGTGTCTATTTACACTAAGTGCAAATAGCCCGCCTTGTTGGCAGAGGCTATTTACACTAACTCCTCCCACCAACGTGTGGTTGGGCTAGACAGCATTGTAAAAGACGCCTGTAAAATAACGCCTCCAGTGGCGTAGTTAGTAAAGCACATTCCAACTACTTTTTGACGGGATCGACCAAAGTTCGAATTCGCCTTTTGCCGAACTCGTTCTTCTCCATTTTCACATCGGAAAGGCATTTATTTTCAATAAAAATGGAATAAATAATCAAAAAGTTTAAAATAACATGCCTCACGGGTGTTTTTCTGTTAAGGTTAGGGTTAGGTGTAGGGAGGGCTTTATTGTCCCAAATCGGCATCAATTTAATCATTTTAATAAATTTTATAATTTACACTCAATATGTTATTATTACGCACTTTTATTATCTATTATTAGGTGCAGATATCCGGCACTATTTGCACTAAGTAGTATAAACAGCATCTAATTTTACATAGTGTAAAATGAATCTATCGCTATTTGCACTTAGTGTAAATAGCATATCACTAAAAATACTGCTATCTGCACTTAGTGCAAATAGCCGCTGCCTTTATTTATTAAGTATATTATCGATTTGATGGTACTGACAATATCAGATGAGAATAAATGTGAACTGAATTGAGCTGAATAATTAAACTATTGTCTTATGTAGAACTTTTTTAACTGAATCAAATTTGTTTCATAATCGACAAATTTTAAAACATCAATAAATCAACACTGAACTGAAGTGAGCTAACACTATTTCCAATTGAATACACAAATGACTCTGCAAGAAGAAATGACCGTGCATTCAGCTCAAAGCATTACTACACGTACACACAAATACACACATGCAAGTTTAGAAGTCAGTGTGATAGTTGCTTCTTTGTGGTATATAAACAATATAATTTCTCATAAATGAAAATATTTTATTTCATGACCAGATACATTTAATTATATAATGTATCTAGTTCAGTTATAAACTGAAAAATGTAGGTCTTTGAAGTCAAGAATAAATAAGTTACGAAACTGACATTAGTCATGTGTCACTCCAGTCGGGATACTGCAAAATTTTGCAATTTCAGTTTTAGCAACATAAGATATATTCAAGCTCTACCTCCAGCTCAAACTACTCTGACAGCAATGAGAAAAACACTCATATATTCCATATTCTGATTATATAAAGTTGCAGAACATGCATCTGTGTATATTACTGCATGTGAATTGTATTCTTTTTATTTTTTGTCTTTATTGTAATGCATGTGCCACACTGTTCTGATTATATCTGGCTGCTAATACATCACAGATGTCCCACATGGGATTAACAAAACATCTGTCTGTCTGCCTTTGCTGTGAACTTCAGCACAAATATTACATTAGACACTGATTTGAACTGCTGTTCAAATCGAGCATGTTGTTGTTTAAGGCAAAACACCCCAGGTACATGAGGTTTAAAAAAATGTTCATTAATAGATATCACCATAATTTCCCAGTCGACTGAATAAATTAAGAAATGTAAATATTTTTTGTATTACACGTTTTCTAAAATGTTATGTTTAAATATGCAAATAAGGCATTATCTAATTAAATATGCACTAGTTTGCATACATTTCCAGAAGATAAATCTAAACACTGGATGAAGCAAGGTTCAAAATTATTTTTTGAGTTTGCTGACATATTAGAGTTCAAGGTTTTTACAGATGGGGATTTTGCATTTCTCTTTTTATGAAAATGACTCAAAAAAATCTGAAAATACTGTCAACGTGTTTTTAGAAATAAAATGTTATAGAAATAAGTCTGAATGATATATCAACAAACCCCTCAGTAAAAATCTTCAGAATATAGATAGGAATTAAACTGTAAATTTTGGTGTATGTCAGTGCTACTGAAGTGGAGAAAAAAAACCTCATTTTGAGAAAACAGCAATTTAAAAAAAACATATTGTAATTGAAATCTACAGACACAAATAAATAAAGTGCAATAATAAAATCAACAAATTATATATGAACAAACCCCTCTATAAAAACCTTCAGAATA
>NW_015654053.1:143449-143600 GCF_001515625.1 Sinocyclocheilus rhinocerous
TCAGGGCCTCTGCTCTTTCGCTTGCCACCAGGTTTGGCGGGGTCCTGGACGGGCGGGGCGGCTGCTCTGCGACCGACTCCATGGCGCAGCTTTGCTGGAGGCCGCCGGAGCGGGGCGGTGGCAGGGGGGCCGCCCTCGGCGACGGCAGCAG
>NW_015654053.1:143959-147880 GCF_001515625.1 Sinocyclocheilus rhinocerous
TATACCTATATATATATATAAAGCACAATACTGTATTTTCTTGCTTCATTTGATTTTGTTTTGAAAACAGATATAGACATCTCAAAATAATCTTTCGTATAGCAATACAGTATGTGTGTGAATAAGATTTCTACAGAGATAAAATGATTTCTCATGCTCAAGTTGCATTACGCTCTTTAAACACAACATCAATGAAATGCATTTATGCATAACACCTGAGAGAGGTATGCAAAGGGGATCTTTTTGTCACTCAAAGTGCCAACAACCCTGTCAATTAAATCACCAGTTTCCCAGCCAAAGAACACCGAGCATTTATCTGCACTAAATATAATGACAGATCAGTCCTGAACTAGACACACGGTTGGCATATTTGTCAGGTTAAATATTCAGTTTTGGTCAGTTAAAGCGATTATCAGTGAATTTCTTATTCACTCTGTGATGATTTGAAATGAAGAGAAATGATGTGGTGCTCTTTAAAATTCACTTTATTTGTGGTTTAATTCATAACAGGAACTTCTCTAAATTTATTTAAATAATGCCACATTTTTCCTCTCTGGGTGTCACTATTAAAAGTGACCAGGAATAGTGTTTGACCAGGGTTTCTGCAGGTTTATGAAGCTTAATTTTGTTCAATTTCTCAGAACACAAGACTTTAACTATATCTTCATTTTGCATTTCAAGTAAATGTACTTTTGGTTTAAGGCTGTTTAGATGTTTGCATTGGAAAACAAGACAAAAATACTCATTTTTATTCTTCATTTTTGAATGCATGCAACACTTAATGCCATGACTTTATGAATATTTAAGACTTCTGCTCTGATTTGTGGAAGGACAAATTAAGACTTTTTAAGACCCACAGAAACACTATTTTGGTTCATTTCTTTTTTTCTTTAGAAAGGAAGCTAAAGCTTGTCTAATCACATGGCAGATGCAACAGATGCTGATTAGTCAGCAACATTTTAGGCAGAGATTAGCAGTGGATAAGATGGAGAGAAATAATTTCTCAGATAAACTTAACTTATTATAGCTGACTCTGCATGTTAAATGGGATAAGATGAGAAAGAGTTATGCACATCAGCAACAATACAAGAGCAAATAACAACAAAATGAGAGCGTTCACATTCCTCTGCTGACTATCAAAACACCCAACAAACGCAGCGCTCAACCGGTGGATCTCAGGGAAAAACTATGAAAATGCAAACAAAAAATACAACTAACCATATAATCATGTAAGATATTATGTCTGCAAAGCAAACTGACCTCCAATATACATTTACATTCATTTAGCAGATGCTTTTATCTAAAGATAACAACAAATACAACAAATAATTCATCTTCATCTTCATGTTGTTGATGTCAAAAGTTGTGCATCTAATCAAACTCTACAGCATTTTGGCACAATGTCATCAGAATTAGACAGATGTCATTCAACATGGACAGGTTGTGTTTTGCCCTCATTCTCAAAAATCATCAACAAAACTATACACAAGATGTAATAAAATACACTGTAAAAATGATTTTTTTTTTTGAAGTTGTAAATAAAACAAAGATTATTGAACTACGTTTTAAATACTGTGTCAGTTTTTCTACTTCAAAATTTCACGTTTAATTCATTGTGTTACTTGCTGTTTCTTTGTAACTGTTTGTGAAATTTTCTAGTAATTTATTAGTGAAAATTGTGTCTATACCAATTTTTTTCAGCATATATGACACAGATGACATCTAATATGGGTTCACTTATTGAGAATAAACATGGTTTATGATGAACAATTGGGATTAAAATGATTGGCCGTCAAGAGCATTCAAACATCAAAATTTAGAAACATTTAGAAAGTCGATAATTTTAACAAATTAATAGTAATATTAATTACTTTCAATGTTCTATTTTTTTCTTTAGTAAAAAAAAAAAAAAAAAAACCTTTACAAATATTTACAAAGAAATGGCAACACAGTAACACATTGAATCAGGGTTGCCAGGTCTGAGAAAAAAAACCCAGCCCGATTGCTCATCAAAACTATCCCAATCATGTTCCCTTCATGCTCTCCTCCATTGAAATAGCATTCCGGGGAGATCACTTTAACCCACAGACTTCAAAAACAACCCGTGACAAAAGCATCCCAATTCCGGGGTAAAAACGTGGACTTGGCAACCCTGCATTGATTTGTAAAAAAATTAAGTAGCAATCCTATTTTCATGTAAAACATACTTTTTTATAGTGTTTAATATGAACTATTTTGGTGCTCTTCTGATCAAACATAAAATCTGAATAGTGAAGAAAAAATAATCAACCACCACCAATGAAACACATGCATTATTGTGTTGGATTTTATCTAAAATTGCCAAAGCCTTTAGAAGCCAAACATGCAAAATGCATGAAATCTGTTCCAAATGCAATAAACACAGAAAAGCATCTGTGTGGTAAAAAGCTTGAAGGAGAGTCACTGAACTTACTGTATGACAGTAAAAACACCGAGTTCTTCACTGGGCTCGGCGTCTTCTGCGGCCCGTGGCTTGTTTTGCTGTCCTTTTGGCATACTTTACGCTTTTAGCAAATCCTTCCAGTGACTTCCCTGTGTCTTACGGAAAAATGCAATCAGGTGAAATCTCAACATCTGAGCTGGCCCGGATAAACCAACCAACTAACTACTCGCTCACTGTGTGCCCTGGTCTGGGCGTGCGAGGGACGAGCCCTGAGGCGGAGAAAGAGAGAGAGAGAGAGAGAGACTCAATAATGAAACACCATCACATTACGGGCCAACGCATCAGCAAGCCACAGGGATCAATGCTTGCAGCTGCCGTCTGATTGGCGCTGGCTGTGAGTGGAGAGAGAGAGAGGACAGATAGTGCCAGCAGTAGAAACGCATCAGAACAGCGATGGTTCGATATCAGAGTCACACACCCAAACACTTCAGGAGACAGTTAAAGGATGCACTGTATTACAGAAATGAGTTACTCCGGGACATGTTACAGTGATTTTAGTGCAGGTTAAATGGTCACAAGATTCAGTGGCTGATTGGTTTAATGAAATGGCAATATTTTAAAAACACTAATATTTAATAAATGGCTCATTGGAATATTTCTCCCACCGAGTTACATAGTTTATTAGCGTGGTTGTATTAAGGTACAGTCAGTTTGGCACTATATAATGTGCATTCACATAACTATATATTTTTGTCAAAACTGACCTAAATATTTTTTTTTTTAAACACTATAATCTGTCCTGTGACAAGCAGGTTTACATAAGTTTGGTATTTGCACAGATCACATTCACACACCCAAACACTTCAGCAGACAGTTAAAGGATGCACTGTATTACAGAAATGAGCTACTCCGGGACATGTTACAGTGATTTTAGTGCAGGTTAAATGGTCACAAGATTCAGTGGCTGATTGGTTTAATGAAATGGCAATATTTTAAAAACACTAATATTTAATAAATGGCTCATTGGAATATTTCTCCCACCGAGTTACATAGTTTATTAGCATGGTTGTATTAAGGTACAGTCAGTTTGGCACTCCAATATATAATGTGCATTCACATAACTATATATTTTTGTCAAAACTGACCTAAATATATATTTTTTTAAACACTATAATCTGTCCTGTGACAAACAGGTTTACATCAGTTTGGTATTTGCACAGATCACATCAGCTGGACACTGAAATCATTTGATTTGATTTGATTTGACTTTTACATATCAGGGAACCTCTGATAAATAAGGACAATATTTTCTAATATTTTGTAATATTACATATGAAATAAATCCTCAATGTGCCACCTTTAAAAAATAATGAAACTGAAAAATTAACAATTAGGATAAGTTAATCAGATAGTATCACTGATTTATACTCATTTACCATTAAGAAAAAAAGAATACACAAATCTATATACATACAGTATATATATATATATATATATAT
>NW_015654053.1:148532-149286 GCF_001515625.1 Sinocyclocheilus rhinocerous
CAATCGTATCCAAAATAAAAGTTTTTGTTTACATAATATGTGTGTACTGTGTATATATATATATATATATATATATATATATTAGAAATAAAAATAAAAAATAAATAAACATGTAAATATAAAACTACAAATGATGGCAAAACTACAAATTATTAACTTAATACAACACTAAAATAATAAGCTAAAACTGAAATAAAAATGAATAAAAACTATATAGATATATAAACATGATTAAAAATAAAAACGAACAGTATCTCGATTATACTAAAACAACACTACAGACCAGCTGGGCATAATTTTAATTAATTAATTTATTTAGTTAGTTAGTTAGTTAGTTTCTTAAATCTTAATTTTGCTTTTAGAAAACAGAGAACTGTTGATAACAATGGACAATATGTTGTAATATTACATATGTCACAAATTAATCCTCAATCCACCATTTTTTTTAAATAATGAAGATACTGTACAAACTGTACATGTCATACTTAAAAATTCTATCTTTGTGAACCTAATTAATAATTAAAGTTGAAAACTAATAATAAGTTAATAAGGATCAGCTAAAAAAAAAAAAAGTATATCTATACACATACATATGCATTTTGCTTTTTTTAGGGCAGAATACAACATGACAGATGAATTATTTACTATTAATCATTACATAACTATTTACTGAACGTTGATGTGTTTTTATACGGCTGTTGCCACTGTTTTAAAAGCATCAAGTCACTGTCACGATAACAACTTTTTGTTGTGC